>NC_057419.1:129546550-129732457 GCF_019320065.1 Cervus canadensis | reverse complement strand
TTCCATTAGGATTGACTGGTTTGATCTCTTTGCTGTCCAAGAGATTCTCAAGAGTCTTCTCCAACACCACGGTTCAAAGGCATCAGTTCTTCAGTGCTCAGGTTTCTTTACAGTCCAACTCTCACATCCATACATGACTACTGGAAAAACCAGAGCTTTGAAGTAGATGGGCCTTTGCCAGCAAAGTAATGTCTCTGCTTTTTACTATGCAGTCTAGGTTGGTCATAGCTTTTCTTCCAAGGAGCAAGCGTCTTTTAATTTCATGGCTGCAGTCACCATCTGCAGTGATTTTGGAGCCCAAAAAGATAAGTCTCTTACTGTTCCCATTGTTTCCCCATCTATTTGCCATGAAGTGATGGCATGATCTTCCTTTTTTGAGTGTTGAGTTTCAAGCCAGGTTTTTCACTCTCCTCTTTCACTTTCATCAAGAGGCTCTTTAGTTCCTCTTCGCTTTCAGCCATAGAGGTGGTGTCATCTGTATACCTGAGGTTATTGATATTTCTCCTGGCAATCTTGATTCCAGCTTGTGTTTCATCCAGCCTGGCATTTCACATGATGTACTCTGCATATAAGTTAAATAAGCAGGGTGACAATCTACAACCTTCACATACTCCTTTCCCAGTTTGGAACCAGTTCATTGTTCCATGTCTGGTTCTGACTGTTGCTTCCTGACCTGCCTACAGATTTCTCGGGAGGCAGGTAAGGTGATCTGATATTCCCATCTCTTGAAGAATTTTCCACAGTTTGATGTGATCCGCACAGTCAAAGGCTTTGGTGTAGCCAATAAAGCAGAAGTAGATGTTTGTCTGGAATCCTCTTGCTTTTTCTGTGATCCCACAATGTCAGCAATTTGATCTCTAGTTCCTCTGCCTTTTCCAAATCCAGCTTGAACATCTGGAGGTTCTCAGTTCATGTACTGTTGAAGCCTAACTTGGGGAATTTTGAGAAATACATTGCTAGCATGTGAGATGAATGCAGTTGAGTGGTAGTTGGAACATTCTTTTGCATTGCCTTTCTTTGAGATTGGAATGAAAGCTGACCTTTTCCAGTCCTGTGGCCACTGCTGACTTTTCCGTATTTGCTGGCACATTGAGTGCAGCACTTTCACAGCATCATCTTCAGGATTTGAAATAGCTGTTGCCATAGCAGCACTCAAACTTTCTTTCTGAAAACCCTGGGGAACAGGGACTCATAAACTTCTTCCGAGGTTTCTGCCACAGCTGCTTGCAGGTTGGATGGCCACTCAGGTATTTATTTATTTTTCATTGTAGGATAATAGCTTTACAGTATTGTGTTGGTTTCTGCCCAACATCAGCATGAATCAGCCACAGGTGTACACATGTCCCCTCCCTCTTGAATCTCCCCTCTAGCTTGTCCCCTGTTTGAGTTCCCTGAGCCATACCGCAAATTCCCACTGGCTCTCCATTTCCCATGTGCTAATGTCTGGTTCCATGTTCCTCTCTCCATGCATCCCACCTTCACTAAGGTATTGAGGGTTAGTAAGGGACGACTCCTCAAAAGTCACCTGCAGGGGTTCTCCCCATTCATCACCCAGACCCCAAACTTGACCACGCCCCTGAGTTCACACCGATTCTGCCAAACAGCCTCTCATCAGGAAGGTCAAGGGAGAGAAGGATCTAGGAGAGCACAGGGCGTGCCGCTGTGCTAACGACTCAGTCGTGTCCGACTCTCTGTGACCCCACGGACTGTAGCCCACCAGGCTCCTCTGTCCATGGGGTTCTCCAGGCAAGGATACTGGAGTGGGTTGCCATGCCTTCCTCCAGGGGATCTTCCTGAGCCAGAGATGGAGCCCCAGTCTCTTATGTGTCTGGGAGAGTTCCTTACCCCTAGCGCCACCTGGGAAAGGCCCTTAGGAGAGAGGATCAAGAATGATTTTCCTCACTCATATGTGAGAATAAAATCCCAGCCTCGTCCTTCTCATGTTGGAGCCTGGGTCTCCATGAGGGAGTTCTAAATAGGACCTTTCCGTAAATAAACACCCTGCCTCCTTGGTTTGGCCTTAGACATCTTGGATTTGGCTCCAAGTCAATTCATCAAAAGCCATCCTTTTACCAAAAGTCAAGACACAATGACCAAGTGAACAAGCGGGTCATTCTTTGCAGGATTAAGTTACTATATGACTAATGTGCCAGAGCTTACCACACTTGCTGACTTACCAAAAACTTTATTGTTGTTCTGTGTATTTATTTCAGCTTGTTGTTACTTAACATACAAAAATGCACATATTTAATGTATATATTTTGACGAGTTTGGACATGTATACACAACCATAATACCATCACAATGTTGTTATCTGTTTTAAGAGAAGAAATAATCTGGATTTTTTAAAATATTCTATTTCTTTATTTGTCTGCACTGGGTCTTTGTTACGGCAGAAGAGATCTCCCATCTTCATTGCGGTATGTGGGCTCTTTAGTTGCAGCATGTGAACTCTTAGTTGTTGTGTGGCATCCAGCTCCTTGACCAGGATTCCAACCCGGGCCCCCAGCATTGGGAGTGCAGAGTCCCAGCCACTGAACCACCAGAGAAGTCCCAATGCTGTTATTTTTAAATCCAGGGTTTACTGGGGTTTTCTTTGCGCACAGTGGCCTGGCCCAGGGCTGGGGAGAGCCAGCTGCATACGGTTCTGTGCCTGGACGCTCCCCGTCCCCATGCTTTAATCCCTCCTTCCTCTGGGATAGGCAACTGGAGAGGACTCTCTTCCTCCGACAGCAAATGACCCCTCCTCCACCCCAACCCCCAGCTACAAGGGGAACTTGGCTGAGGGCCTTCTCCTTCTCCTCACATACCCCTTCCTGGGTGGTTTCTACCTGGGAATTCCATTTGAAGAAGAAAGGCAAGGTCTTCCTGCTTCTATTAAATAATGTGATTATGCTGCATCAGTGCTCAGGGACCACTCCTCCAGGATTCAGGCAGCACCCAACCAAGAGCCTCCTTTGCAGTGTTAAATTAGCTGGAACCCAGGTTCTCCCCAGGATGTTGAAGGTGACAAGATATATCTGAAGGCCACATGATCAGCTTTGAGCTGAGGAAGGAGGGTTACGGTTTCCACCTCTGGAAAAGGGGAGGGAGAGGAAAAAAGTCTCACACTGACCTAGACAGAGTCTCCTCTTGCAGTTCCTCTACAGAGCCAGGAACACCCTGTCCCGTAGAGTGGTTTCTGTCTGCACCCCTGCCCCACCCCGCATCCCCTGCACAAAAGGGAAGGCGGTGAACAGAACTGGGAGACAACCAGATGAACACCCAGCTCCCTCTCCTCCATAAAGCCCTATGAGCTGCCCCTGTAGAAGTGGCCCTTGGGGTCCTTGCCTCTGACAACATGAAAGTGGCTCAGGCCTGCCTTGGAACACACTGTCCTTCCTTGGAGACTCACGCCACCCATCTTGCACATTGGTGGTCCCAATGGGGCAGGGTGGGGGGAGGATGGGTGTTGGAGATGAGGGTGGAAGAGAATGGGTGGGTCTGTGTACACCCCTCCTGGGCACCTGGGAAACTCTGGAGATGTGTGTGGCCTACTGATGGCGAGTGTGGCTCAGCAGTTTCCATCAGACGCACTAACCCCATGTGACAGAACAAATGTGCAGAGATTTCACAACTTTATTGAAAATACAGAAAATGTGCCCTAAAACAGTGGGTCAATGACTCGGCACGTGTATGTAACACACTTGGCAGGCACTGTGTGCTTGATGGTGAGGTATCAGAACTTCAATCTGGCTCAAAGGCACTTTCGACAAAGCTGTCTTGGAGACCATTCAAGAGGAAACGGGGCTACAGAAAGGCCACTGGTGGTAGGGGACCAGGCAAGGCCATGTGAGGGCAGCCGGGGTGAATGGGGGGTGGTAGAAACCAGGGCAGAGGCAGAAACAGAGGGGGTAATGGTGGCATGGGCAGCAAGGCCAGCATGGGGGGCATGGGCGGCATGGGCATCAGCTCCAGGGGCGTTGGCTCCAGGGGCGTCAGCTCCAGAGGTGTCGGCTCCAGGGGCATCGGCTCCAGGGGCATCGGCTCCAGAAGGACCCAGACCCAATTCGGCTCCTGAATGAGGATGGTGTTGCAGGGTCCACCCCAGTTGGTGACCACAGGGTGGGCCCGGCGCAGAGGGGGCGCATCTCTGAACCTCAGTGCTCTCTGACAGTTCCTCCACTTGGTCCTTCTACGCTTAAACCACACCTCCAGTCAGAGAGAAAAAGGGGCTGCGTTAGTACATGGAGCAGTTAATGTCAGACAAAAAAAAAGGAGCAGGGAACTCTTGGTGACTTGAAATGGGAAACTACACCAGGAGAAGCTATTTCCTTCCGGTTACAATTGTTTAGGCCATTTACTTAAAGGCCCTCCCATCAGCCCCACCCCCACCCCCAGCAAGTGAGCCCTGATGACGCGCCTGGCTCTGGACTGGCTTATGGCCTCCTCTCTCCTCCCGCCTGTTACTCTTCCTGCCACTAACCCCACTCACTGGGCAGGTGCACCTTCGCCATGGGAGAAGTTGGGCACAAGATAAAGTGGGCGCCTTTGAAAACCACACTGAGAGGAACGGGACCCGTTTTGAACGGCCCATCTTTGGTGCACAGTAAATAAGCAGTAGGCGCGGCTGGATTCGTAAATAAAAGCTGTTCCCAGGGACCGCTGGGACGGCTCTAGAGACGGAGCTGGTGCTGCCAGGGAGGTTTGGTCGTGGGGGCCCAGGGACTCTGTGGCTCGTCTGCTGGCACCAGCGGAGTTGAAGCCCTGGACACTGCCTTAGCTCTAGCCTGCAGATCAGAGAGGTTTAGGCTGCTGCTGCCGCTGCCGCTGAGTGGTCAGTCCTGTCCGACTCTGGGCGACCCTATGGACTGCAGCCTGCCAGGCGCCATGTCCATGGAACAAACTCGGCCCAAACTGACTAACATTCTTAAATCTTGGCCCAGCCAAGAGATGGCGGGGAGGCGGCAACCACTGTTGCCTTTCTCAGTTCTGCACTCTCCACCCTGCCCACCCTCCAAACCTGCCCGGGCTCAGGCCCCGGTTGGCTCCCTCTGCTCTGGGTGCGGCTGCAGGACCTTGGACCAGAGTCTCTGGGGCCCAGCAAGGCCCTGCTGTCTAGGTGCTGCCACGCAACCAGGGAGCCTCATCGTCCCCTCATGCTTAAGGCAAGAGGGTGCAACCTGCACGTTAGGAAGAGACTTGACAACCACGTGGGTCAGGATTCACAAAATGGCTCCTTCCGAAATATGAGCCAACTTTTAACAACTGAAAGAAAAGCCTGTGCTGTGGGCCCCACTGCTCCCTCAGCATCCCAGTGATTGGAATTACATCATATTTAATATTTTTGGATGTTTTCACACTGCAAACTTTACATGAAACCAAGGGCCTCCTCTCTCTATCGCCTCATTTTTCCTCTCCCATCTTAGTATCTGGGCCCTTCTGATGCATGAATATGTAGTCTTAAGGAGCCACATTAATAGAGCTCATTTTGGAGGTGGGGATAGAGTGTACCAGGGATCAAGTCTACTTAAAGATAAGCAAAATGCAAAACTGGCTAACTGAAGTTCTGGCGGCTACTGCTTCCATATTCCCAGTACTGCTTTCACTGAGTAACGCTTACTATATGTGAAAACAAGGGGAAGTGTTCATTAAATATTTCTTTGGGAAATTGGTGCCATAGAATTTGGAAATAGGTGCCAACATTCTCTCTTTTCCCTTATTTGTTTCCTGTGGGTCCTTTTCCCTTCAGAACTCCACTAAGAGATCACTATGTAAACCCAGGAGAAGCATGTCACCAAAACTTCAGGTTTTCTTTCCCAGTGAGCTTGCTTTGCCTGCATAAGAGAGCAGAGGCCCAGGCCTCCCAAGCCCCGGCCAGACCTGACTGTGAGCCCAGCCCCTGGACTTAGGCTCCCAGCCCCGATTTCCAGACCCACCACCCCCATGCCCCCAGGTCTGCAGCTCAGGTCCATCACAACCCTCACATATGGGCTCTGCAGCAAAGCAAATAAAACCTTCCTGATTTTTCTTCCTTCCTTTCTTAATTTTCTAGTTTAAAAAAATATTCCCTTGATACAACTTACTCTGTTGTAAGAACAAATATTTAGTTTCTGTACCTTGAGCTACCGAGTAGTCATCACCATCTAAGTAAATGGGCAAGTACTTCAAATTAACACTGGTAAGCTACTGGCTGACAGCCATGGACCACGGACCATCAGAGAGAAATTCTTCAAAACCAATCCCTCCAAATAATATGAAAAGGGCAGAAAAAAAATCCTTAGACATTAGAAATTGCTCAAAATAATATTCAGTGATACATTTGGTAGTTTCATAATGTTGCATATATGCAGTATCTCCAATAAATATATTGACAGTGTCCAATTTTCTCAAACTCACTTTTCTAGGTCAGTGGAAATTTATTCAACTTCTTTTAATATATATATTTAGACAAATTCCTAAGGGTTGCAAACCTTTCCTCCACCTCCATCATAATGCACAACCTACTATGTTAGCAATGTTTTCAGGCTTCACTTCAAACAATTTCAGAAAATTAAAATTTACAGCTGAAACTCTACACTATTGTGAGTGTGAGTATGTGTGTGCTCAGTTGTGTCTGACTCTTTGCGACCCCACAGAGCCTGCCAGGCTCCTCTGTCCATGGTATTTTCCAGGCAAGAATACTGAAGCAAGTTGTCATTTCCTACTCCAGGAGGTCTTCCTAAAACAGGGATGGACCCCACATCTCTTGTGTCTCCTGCACTGCTCTACCAAACACACGAAAACAACAGCAGGAGGATCAGGCACTTGGAATTTTAAATTATCCCCCTCCCCATCAGTCTCAGCTAAACTAAACGTACATTTGTTGCTCATATGTTGCGTCCTGAGGTGAATTATTCCCTTACCCAAATGCCTGAATACTTGAAAATTCACTCCTTGCAGAAAGAGCTGATGCCTGGCTTAAATATTTTAAATAATTTAGCTTACTTGAACCCCCTTGTGTGCTTAGTCACTCAGTCGTGTCCAACTCTTTGTGACCCCATGGACTGTAGCCCACCAGGCTCCTCTGTCCGTGGGGATTCTCCAGGCAAGAATACTGGAGTGAGTTGCCACTCAAGGGGTGGGACCCCCTTATAACCCAGCAATTTGGTGCATTAATTTGAATAATTCCCAAGTCAGACTCTGTCCCAACATGAGTCTGCAGAGAACTGCCCCCTAAAGGATATCAGTGTTACAAGGAGTTTACTTTACTGAACAGGTATATATTCTGGCCCCAAAGTCCCAGAAGTTCCAATCTTACTTCCCAAATATAGTGAAGGCTGCAAAAACAAACCAACGTGAGAATGTCCAGGACAAGGTATCCAGTTCCTAAAGTGGGTTTTAGAATGGCTGTTACACCATAGTGCTTTTTTCCAGTTTACTCACCTGTATTCTATCTTCAGTCACTCCCATGCGTCTTGCAAGCTCCTGTCTGAGGGGGAATAATTACAAATATTCAGCATTTGACATTATGCATGAAGTGAAATATATGTTGTACATTTCTCACTATTTAAAATATTTATTCAGAGAGTAGCCAAGATAACAGCATAAGAAAACTCTGAGCTTACTTCCTCCTTTGGGCACACCAAAATTATAACTATATACAGAGAAGCTATTGATGAGAATGACCTGAAAGATGAGCAGACAAGATCTTACACAGCTACAGATATAAAGAAAGAAACACGATAAGATGGACAGGAAAGGTGGGGAAGCGGTATAGTCAAGACTCACACCCACAGGTCAGCAATCCATATGTGCTGTGCTTAGTCGCTCAGCCGTGTCCCACTCTTTGTGACGCCATGGACTGTAGCCCACCAGGCTCCTCTGTCCATGGGGATTCTCCAGGCAAGAAAACTGGAGTGGATTGCCAAGCCCTCCTCCAAGGGATCTTCCCAACCCAGGAGTCGAACCCAGGTCTCCTGCACTGCAGGTGGATTCTTAACCATCTGAGCCACCAGGCAACCCATATACAGGATGATAATTATAATTGAAGAGATTCACCACAAGAAGCAAGGGGTCTGAGCACAGTAGATTTCCTAGCCTGGGGTCCTGAGCTGGGAAGATAAGCTCTCGGAACATTTTGCTTTGAAGGCCAGCAGGGCTTCCTTTCAGGAGACCCGGGGGCTGTGAGAAATTGAGACTCCACTCTGAAAGGGTGAAAATCTCACATGCTCCGGGACCCAGGGCAGAAGCAGTGATTTGAAAGGAGCCTCGGTCAGACCTATCTGTTGATCTGGAGAATCTCCTGAAGAGGCAGGAAACAACTACAGCTCACCCTGGGCACACAGACGCTGGAAACAGCCATTTTAAGGTGCTCGTTGGACCGTGAGGACTCTGTGGCTGGCAAGGGCCATTTTGAAATCCTCCCTCTAGATTATTAGCACTGTGACCCAGCCCTCCCACCAGTCTATTGGCACTAATCCCAGCACACCCCAAACCAAGCAGTTAGCTGGGCAGGGACACAGCCTCACTCACCAACAAGTCAGTTGCCATAGGACCTCCTGAGTCACCAGTCACACAAGAACCAGACTTGCCCGCCAGAGGACCCAAGACTCAGCCCCAAACACCAGTGGGCCAGCAGCCTATGCACTAGGCAATGCCCGGTAACCAACAGACCTGGGGTCCACCCACGGTAGTCAGCCCACCACAATAGAAGGGTTCATGCAGCCCATACAGAAAGCACCCTTGGAGCATATAGTTCTGATGACCAGAGGAAGTGACACGGTGTATTTAATGTGATCAAAGGGAAAAAAAATCTACAACAAAGAATACTCTACCTGGAAAAGCTATCATTCAGAGTTGAAGAAAAGATAAAAGACTTTTACAGACAAGCAAAAGCTGAGTTTTCTAAACCACAAAACATGCTTTAAAAGAAACAAAGGAACTTCTCTAAGCAAAAAAAAAAAAAAAAGGCTATTAACACAAATAAGAAAAGAATAAAAAGTAAAGTTATAAGCTTTTACACAGCAAAGAAAGCCATAAAGAAAATGAAAGTCCGTAGGTTTACAAAACAGAAGAAAGTATTCGCAAATGATGCAATCAACATGAGCTTAATTTTCAAAATATGCAAACAGCTCATACAACTCAATAACAACAAAAAACAACCCAATCAAAAAATGAGAAGACCTAAACAGACATTTCTCCAAAGACATGTCTCCAAAGAAGACATATGTGCATGTGCTCTATCGTGTCCAACTCGTTGTGAATGTATGGGACTGTAGCCTGTCAGGCTTCTCTGTGCATGGAATTTCAAGCCAAGAATCCATGGGGTCACAAAGAGTTGGACACAAATGTGCACACACACACATGTCTTCTTTGGAGAAATCTCTGTTTTGGTCTTCTACCCATTTTTTGATTGGGTTGGGTTTTTATTGCTGTTGTTATTAAGTTGTATGAGCTATTTCTGTATTTTGGAAATTAAGCCCAGACATTTCTTCAAAGAAGACATATAGATGGCCATCAGGCACATGAAAAGATTCTCAACACTGCTCATCCCACATCCGGGCATATATCTAGAAAAGAGCAAAACTCTAATTAGAAAAGATACACATACACCAATGTTCATAGTGGCACTGTTTACAATAGCTAAAACATGGAAGCACCCTAAGTGTTCATCAACAGATGAATGGATAAAGATGTGGTATGTATATACAATGGAATATTACTCAGCCATAAAAAGAATGGAATTCTGCCATTTGTAACCATGTGGATGGACCTGGATAGTATTAAGCTAAGTGAATTAATTCCAACAAAGACAAACATTATAAGATATCACTTACATGCAGAATCAAAAAAACAGTACAAATGAACTTTTTTACAAAACAGAAATAGATTTGCAGACGTAGAAAACAAATTTATGGTTATGGAGGAGGGGGAATAAATTGCGAGTATGGGATTAACAGATGCACACTATCATATATAAAATAGATAAACAACAAGGATTTACTGTATAGCACAGGGAAGGTTATTCAATATCTTATAATAAACTGTAATGGAAAAAATCTGAAAAAGAATACATATACATGCATATATATATATATATATATAAGTGTAATCAAATACACTGTCCATATAAACCTCATGGTAACCACAAACCAAAAATCCATAATGGATACATATACAACAAAAGAGAAAGGAATCCAAACATAAGACTAAAGAAAGCCATCAAATCACGAGGGAAGAGAGCAAAGAAGAAGAAAAGAACAAAAAGAAAAGAATTAACAAAATGGCAGTAAATATATACCTACCAATAATTACTTTAAATATAAATGGAATAAATGCTTCAATTAAAAGGCACAGAGTGGCTGACTGGACACAGAAACAAATCCCACATACACACTGCCTACAGGAGTCTCCCTTCAGATCTAAATACTCAGACAAAAAGTGAGAGGATGGAAAAAGGTATCCAATGCAAATTTAAATCAAAAGAAACCTGGGGTAGCAACACTTGTATGAGATAAACTAGTCTTTCAAACAGAGACCATAACAAGAGACAAAGAAAGACATTACATAATGAACATAGAATCAACTCAAGAAGATATAACAACTGTAAATATATAGGCACCCAACATAAGAGTACCTAAAATACATATAGTACATACTAACAAACATAAGGGAGAAACTGACAGTAAGCATGAAATTCGGGACTTTGACACCCCACTTACATCAATGGACAGATCATCCATACAGAAAATCAATAAGGAAACACTGACCTCAAATGACATATTAGACTTAATGGACTGATTGAGCATCCCATCCAAAGGCAGCAGAATACACGTTGACATTTTAGGAATGTAGACATTTTAGAAATCAGTGAACTAAGGTGGACTGGAATGGGTGAATTTAACTCAGATGACCATTATATCTACTATGGTGGGCAGGAATCCCTTAGAAGAAATGGAGCAGCCATCATAGTCAACAAAGGAGTCGGAAATGAAGTACTTGGATGAAATCTCAAAAACGACAGAATGATCTTTGTTCGTTTCCAAGGCAAACCATTCAATATCATGGTAATTCAGGTCTATGCCCCGATCAGTAATGCTGAAGAAGCAGAAGTTGAGCAGTTCTATGAAGACCTACAAGACCTTCTAGAACTAACACCCAAAAAATTATCTCCTTTTCATTATAGGGGACTGGAATGCCAAAGTAGAAAGTCAAGAGATACCTGGAGTAACATGCAAATTTGGCCTTGGAGTACAGAATGAAGCAGGGCAAAGGCTAACAGAGTTTTGCCAAGAGAATGCACTGGTCATAGCAAACACCCTCTTCCAACAGCACAACAGAAGACTCTACACATGGATATCACCAGATGGTCAATACTGAAATCAGATTGATTATATTCTTTGCAGCCAAAGACAGAGGAGTTCTATACAGTCAGCAAAAACAAGACTGGGAGCTGACTGTGGCACATACCATGAACTCCTTATTGGCAAATTCAGACTTAAATTGAAAAAAGTAGGGAAAACCACTACACCATTCAGATTTATGACCTAAATTAAATCCCTTATGATTATACAGTGGAAATGACAAATAGATTCAAGGAATCAGATCTGATAGACAGAGTACCTGAAGAACTATCAAAGGTTCATGACATTGTACAGGAGACAGGAATCAAGACCATCCCCAAGAAAAAGAAATGCAAAAAGGCAAAATGGTTGTCTGAGGAGGTCTTGCAAACAGCTATGAAAAGAAGAGAAGGGAAAGGCAAAGGAGAAAAGGAAAGATATACCCATTTGAATGCAGAGTTCCAAAGAATAGCAAGGAGAGATATAATAAGACAGTCTTCCTCAGCAATCAATGCAAAGAAATAGAGGAAAACAATAGAATGGGAAAGACTAGAGATCTTTTCAAGAAAATTAGAGATACCAAGGAAACATTTCATGCAAAGATGGGCTCAATAAAGGACAGAAATGGTATGGACCTAACAGAAGCAGAAGATATTAAGAAGAGGTGGCAAGAATACACAGAAGAACTATACAAAAAAGATCTTCACGACACAGATAATCACTATGGTGTGATCACTCACACTCAGCTAGAGCCAGACATCCTGGAATGTGAAGTCAAGTGGGCCTTAGGAAGCATCACTACAAAGCTAGTGGAGGTGATGGAATTCCAGTTGAGCTATTTCTTTTTTTTTTTCCAGTTGAGCTATTTCAAATCCTGAAAGAGGATGCTGTGAAAGTGCTGCCCTCAATGTGCCAGCAAATTTGGAAAACAGCAGTGGCCACAGGACTGGAAAAGGTCAGTTTTCATTCCAATCCCAAAGAAAGGCAATGCCAAAGAATGCTCAACTACCGCACAATTGCACTCATCTCACACACTAGTAAAGTAATGCTCAAAATTCTCCAAGCCAGGCTTCAACAGTACATGAACCGTGAACTTCTAGATGTTCAAGCTGGATTTAGAAAAGGCAGAGGAACCAGAGATCAAATTGCCAACATCTTCTGGATCATCAAAAAAGCAAGGGAGTTCCAGAAAAACATCTGTTTCTGCTTTAATGACTATGCCAAAGCCTTTGACTGTGTGGACCACAACAACTCTAGAAAATTCTTTTTTTTTTTAGTTTTTAATTTTTTTTCCATTTATTTTTATTAGTTGGAGGCTAATTACCTTACTTAGAGATGGGAGTATCAGACCACCTGATCTGCTTCCTGAGAAATCTGTATGCAGGTCAGGAAGCAACAGTTAGAACTGGACATGGAACAACAGACTGGTTTCAAATCGGGAAAGGAGTACATCAAGGCTATATACTGTCACCCTGCTTATTTAACTTATATGCAGGGTACATCATGAGAAACGCTGGACTGGAGGAAGAACAACCTGGAATCAAGATTGCTGGGAGAAATATCAATAACCTCAGATATGCAGATGACACCACCTTTATGACAGAAAGCAAAGAAGAAATAAAGAGCTTCTTGATGAAAGTGAAAAAGGAGAGTGAAACAGTTGGCTTAAAACTCAACATTCAGAAAACTAAGATCATGGCATCTGGTCCCATCACTTCATGGCAAATAGATGGGGAAACAGTGGAAACAGTGGCAGACTTTATTTTTGGGGGCTCCAAAATCACTGCAGATATTGACTGTGGCCATGAAATTAAAAGATGCTTGCTCCTTGGAAGAAAAGCTATGACCAACCTAGACAGCATACTAAAAAGCAGAGACGTTACTTTGCCAACAAAGGTTTGTCTAGTCAAAGCTCTGGTTTTTCCAATAGTCATATGTGGATGTGAGAGTTGGACTATAAAAGCTGAGTGCAGAAGAATTGATGCTTTTGAACTGTGGTGTTGGAGAAGACTCTTGAGAGTCCCTTGGACTGCAAGGAGATCCAACCAGTCCATCCTAAAGGAACTCAGTCCTGAATATTCATTGGAAGGACTGATGCTGAAGCTGAAACTCCAATACTTTGGCCACCTGATGCAAAGAAGTGACTCATTGGAAAAGACCCTGATGCTGGGAAATATTGAAGGCAGGAGGAGACGGGGACGAATGAGGATGAAATGGTTGGATGGCATCACCGAGTCAATGGACATGAGTTTGAGTAAGCTCCGGGAGTTGGCGATGGACAGGGAGGCCTGGCATACTGCAGTTCATGGGACTGCAAAGAGTCAAACACGACTGAGCAACTGAACTGAACTGAACACATTCTCAAGTGCACATGGAACATTCTCCACAAAACAAGTCTCAATAAATTTCAGAAAACTGAAATGGTATCAAGCATCTTTTCCAACTACAATGCTGTGAGACTAGAAATCAAGTACAAGGAAAAAACTTCAAAAAAACACAAATACATGGAGGCTAAACAAAATGCTACCAAACAACGAATGAGTCATTGAAGAAATCAAATGCGAAATAAAAAAAAAAAACTGGCAACAAATGAAAATGAAAACATAATAATCCAAAATCTATGGGATCCACTAAAAGCAGTTTTCAGAGGGAGGTAATTCAAGCTTACCTCAGGAAATAAGAAAAATCTCACATAAGCAACCTAACCGCACACCTAAAGGAACTAGAAAAAGGAGAACTAACAAAACCCAAAGTTAGTACAAGGGAGAAATCATAAAGATCAGAGAAGAAATAAATGAAATAGATTTAAAAATATATAAAATAGCAATGCAAATAAGAGTTGATTCTTTGTAAAGGTAAATTAAATTAATAAATCTTTAGCCAGACTCGACTCATCAAGAAAAAGAGGGTCCAAATCGATAAAATCAGAAATGAAAAAGAAGTTACAATCAACACCACAGAAATACAAAGGCTCATGAGAGACTACTATGAACAATTAATTAGACACCAATAAAATGGATAACCTAGAAGAAATTAACAAATTCCTAGAAATGTACAGTCTACCAAGACTGAAGCAAGAAGAAATAGAAAATTTGAACAGATAAATTATTAGTAATGAAACTGAATTGGAAAATTAAAAAGGATGTATTTATTTTACAGCAGCAGGAATATAGCCAATATCTTATAATAACTTTAAATGAAGAATAGTCTATAAAAATTTTCAGTCAGTATGTTGCACATCTGAAACTAATAGAATATTTGAAATCAACTACACCTCAATGAATCAGACATCACTAATCACGAGAGAGATGCAAACCAAAACTACAATGAGATATCACCTCACACATGTCAGAATGGCTATCATCAAAAAGACTACAAATAACAAATGTTGGTGAGCTTGTGGAGAAAAGAGAGCACTTGCACACTGTTGGTGGGAATATAAATTGGTGCATCCACTGTAGAAACCGGTAAGGAGGTTTCTCAAAAAAATTAAAAACAGAACTACCGTATGACCCAGAAATTTCAATCCTGGGTATATACCTTAAAAAAAATTAACTCAAAAAGATACATGCACCCCAATGTTCATACCAGCATTATTCACAACAGTCAAGATATGGAAGAAATATAAGTGTCCATCAACACAAGAATGGATAAAGAAGATATGGTATACACATGCAATAGAATACTACTCAACATTAATAAGAATGAAATTTTCCCATCTGCAACAACATGGATGGACTTGGAGGGTATTATGCTCAGTGAAATAAATAAGTAGGACAGAGAAAGGCAAATAGTGTATGATACCACTTATATGTGGAATCTAAAAATGAAAACAAACTATTGAATATAACAAAAAAAGAAACAAGACTCATAGATGGAGAGAATAAACTAGTGGTTACCAGTGAGGAGAGACAGGAGAGAGGAACAAGATAGGGGTAGTGGATTAATAAGTACAAACTACTATGTATAAAATAAATAAGCTACAAGGATAGATTGTACAGCACAGGGAATATAGCCAATATTTCCTAAGAACTATAGTGGAGTACAACCTTTAAAAATTGTGAATCACTATGTTGTACACCTAAAACATATAATATTGTGTATCAACTATTCCTCAATTTTTTTAAAAAAGATAACTTTAAAGTCCCCACCAAAAATCTATTAGAACTAATAAATTAATTCAATAAAGTTTCAGGATTCAACATTAATATTAGATATGTGTTGCTTTTCTATACACTTAATAATTTATCAGAGAAATAATAATATCAGAGAAAGCAAGAAAACAATCCCATTTAAAATAGCATTAAAAAGAATGCCTAAGAATAATCTTAACCAAGGAGGTTTGGTTTCACCAAAGGAAGTGAAATAAACTTTCACCAAGTGAAAGGCCTATACTCTGAAAACTATAAAACACTGCTGAAGGAATTTAAAAATTATACAAAGAAATGGAAAGATAATCTATGTTCTTGGATTGGAAGAATTAATATCGCTAAAATACCCACACAACCCAAAGTAATCTACAGATTTAATGCAATCCCTATCAAAATACATGACAAGGAAGGAAATTTTAAAAAAAGAGGGGCTATGTGTATATGTATAGCTCATTCATTTTACTATACTGCAGAAACTAATACATTGTAAAGCAACTATACTTCAATAAAAATTAATTTAAAAAACAAAAAGAACCTACAAAAAAGTGAAATATATGACATTATTCATCCAACAATAAATTCACCCAAAGAATAAATAATCCTGAAATTTATGTGACAACACAAAAGACCCCCAAGTGGCCAAAGTAATTTTGAGAAAAAAGAACAAAGCTAGAGGTTTCACACTCCATGGCTTCAGACTATACCACAAAGCTATAGTCATCAATGCACTTCCCTGGCAGTCCAGTGGTTAAGACACCTGACACCGCCCTTTCACTACAAGGGGCTTGGGTTCGATCCCTTGTCAGAGAAGATTCTGAATGGCATGGCGTGTGGCCAAAAAAAAAAGAAAAACCTCAGTATGGTACTGGCATTAAAAACAGACACATAGATCACTAGAACAGACTAGAGAGTACAGAAATAAACCCAAGTACTTATCTTTAATTAATCTATGACAAAGCAGGTAAGAATATACAACAGGGAAAAGAGTCTCTTTAATAAGTGGTGCTAGGAATACTGGACAGCTGCATGTAAAAGAAATTAGAACATTTTCTCACAGAACATTAAAAAATAAGCTCAAAATGGATTCATGACCTAAATGTAAGACTAGATACTATAAAACTCCTAGAGGAAAACATAGGCAGAATACTCTTTGACATGAATCACAGCAATACTTTTTGGGAATCTGTCTCCTAAGGCAAAAGACATAAAAGCAAAAACAAACAAATGAGACCTAATTAAACTTAAAAGCTTTTGCACAGCAAAGGAAACCATATACAAAACAAAAGGATAACCTACTGGACAGGAGAAAATTTTTGCAAAGGCTATTACTGACAAGGAGTTAATATCCAATATTTATAAAAACAGGTCGGGCTTCCCTCATAGCTCAGTTGGTAAAGAATCCACCTGCAATGCAGGAGACCCTGGTTCTATTCCTGGGTCAGGAGTATCTGCTGGAGAAGGGATAGGCTACCCACTTCACTATTCTTGGGCTTCCCTTGTGTGGCTCAGCTGGTAAAGAATCCACCTGCAATGCAGAAGACCTGGGTTCAAGCCCTGGATTGGGACGATCCCCTGGAGAAGGCAAAGGCTACCCACTCCAGTATTCTGGCCTGGAGAATTCCATGGACTGTATAGTCCATGGGGTCACAGAGTCGGACATGACTGAGTGACTTTCACTCCACTTCATACAATTCAGTATCAAAAAACAAAGAACCTAATGCAAAAATGGGCAGAAGACCTGAATAGACATTTTGCCAAAGAAGATACACAGATGGCCAACAGACATATGAAAAAAAATGCTCAACACTGTTAATCATCAGAGAAACGCAAATCAAAACCATAATGAGAACACCTCATACCTGTCAAATGGCTGTCATCAAAAGGATAACAAATGTTGGCAAGGATGTGGAGAAAAGGGAATCCTACACTGTGGGAATGTAAACTGGTACAGCTACTATGGAAAACAGTATGGAGGTTTCTCAAAAAAAAGCTAAAAATAGAACTACCATATGATCCAGCAATTCCACTCTTGGGTAAATATCAAAGAAAATGAAAACAGTAATTCAAAATGATATTTGCACCTCAATGTTCATAGCAGCATTATTTACAACAGCCAAAATATGACAGCAACCTAAGTGCCCAGTAACAGATAAATGGATAAAGAAGATGTGGTGTATATATATACAATGGAATACTTCTCAGTCATAAAAATGAATGAAATTCTGCTATTTGTAATAATGTGGATGGACCTAGAGAGTATTATGTTTAGTGAAATAAGTCAGACACAGAAAGACAAACACTGTATGATTTCACTTACATCTAATAAATGAAACAAATGAACAAATATAACTAAACAGAGACAAAATTATATATACAGAGGAAAAAAACAGGTGGTTGTCTGAAAGGAGGAGTTGGGGGAGGAGAGAAATAGGTGAAGGAGATTAAGAGGTAAAAACTTCCAGTTGCAAAATAAATGAATAACTGGTATGAAATGTACAGTGTGGGGCATATAGTCAACAATTATATAATATCTTTTATGGTGACAGACTTATGGTGATTATTTTTAAATGTATAGAAATAATGAACCACTATGTTGTATAACAGGAACTAACATGTTGTTGTAGGTCAATTATACTTCAAAAGTAAACAAACTAAAAAAAAGAGATTAGATTGTTGGTTACAGGAGGGAGTCAGGTGGGGGAATTGGGTGAAGGCAGTCAAAAGGTATAAATGAGATATAGGCAGTTCTAGACACCCAAATCAAGGGGCATCTTGAGTTTGACACTTGAGAAAGGGAGAAATTGGACTGATTCTTAGAATTATCACACAGCAAAAGCCAACTGAACTTGGAGTAATCAAACTGAACAGAAAATACTGAGCCAAAGCTGATGCTATTTACCTTCTCATCCCTTCTCATTAAATCATCTCCTACCACCATGGAGGTTTCCATGATATGGTTTGCCTACAGCCTCTCCAATCAGTCCTTCTCTGTCTCTTGCAAGCTTCTGTCACTCTTTCAATATTCCCTAGCTCAGTGAGTATACCACCCGACATTCAGTTAGGCAAATCAGAAACTCAGATATTTTTCTAATCATTTCCTTTTATTCCTATGTCTAAATTACCATGAATTGCTATCAATTTTACCTTCTAAATACCTCTTTAAGCTGTTCGCTTCTATCCATTACCACTACCTGGAGCCACACACCATCACCTCTGGTCTTGCCTACTGAACAGCCTCCTAGGATCAAATCTCAGCCACATCCCAGCTGTGTGGATCTTGGGCAAGTCTCTTCATGTCTCTGGGCTTCAGTTTTTTAACAGGTTAAGCCGGGATAAAAAACAGTAGCTACCACATTCACATAGGGTTGTGAAGATTCAATGACAATGTGTAGAAAACCCTTTAGGGCAAGTGCTTAACACAATAAGTGCAATGTAAATGATAGCTTTTAAAATTTTATCTGCATTCAAAGATACTCAGCAATCCATTCATTCTCCACTCGGTAGCTTGCTTTAGGGACAATTCTACCTCAGGCACAACTTTAAGGGTAACTAAAAATTCAGTAATTAAGATAAAGGATGTTTTAATGTAGTATTTGGGCTTCCCTGGTGGCTCAGCTGGTAAAGCATTCTCTTGCAATGCGGGAGACCTGGGTTTGATCCCTGGGGTAGGAAGATTCCCTGGAGAAGGGAACTGCTACCCACTCCAGTATTCTGGCCTGGAGAATTCCATGGACTCTACAGTCCATAGGGTCGCAAAGAGTCTGACACGACTGAGCGAATTTCACGTTCAACGTAGTATTTACATTAATGCGAATATAATCCATGAATAACTGATGACCAATATTTTAAAACAAAGTAGAATCTAACCGCGCACGTACTCCACCATGCCTCAGGCGACTCATTTGTTAACTGTGAGCCGACAGTTTCCCGACGTGACTTATTCTAACTCCGCACCATAATGCTGACTCAATTCCCACCGCGCAGAGCCCCCGCCCCCGCCCCCGCCCCAGGCCCTGGGGTTTTCAACTCCAGAGCTGAGGACAGGGACCCGCTCGCCTCCAGCCAACTGCCCCAGGGCTGCCCGCTTACTGCATGGCCTCGTCGAGATACGGAGTGCGGTGGAAAACTCCCTCCAACTCCCACAGCTGCTCCAGCGTGAAGGTGTGCTGGCGGACTCGGCGGCGCCCGTCTGCCGCCTTCCGAAGCTCGACGGCGGCTCCCGGGCGCTGCTCCTCCCCGCCATTCTCTCCGCCTTCGCCGCCGCCCGCGCCCGCCTCAGCCTTGGCCTCGCGACTTTCCCCATCCTGGGGGCCCGCATCTCCCGCGCCCACATCGCCGCCTTCCTTTCCTTCTCCTTCTTCATATCCTGCCTCTTTCCCCTCCGCGGCTGCTCCCTGCTCAGTTTCGGACTGAGCCTTCGGCTCCTCTCCCCTCTCTCTAGGAAACGAGATCTTCGCGGGCTCGGCCTCTGCAAGAGAAGAAACCCAAAGCCAAAGATCAGGCCGTCGAGCAAGCCGGCTGGGGAAGAGGTGGGAACCCGCTGCGTCAGAGGAGGAATTCTCCCGCTCGCCCCTCCCTAGGGAAATTCGTTTCTGGGTATCCCCTGAACCGAGTGCCCAGCCTGCCACTGACCGTGCGCTTCTTCCCAATTCTCCTTGAACCCCAGCCTGAGGAAGCCCGCAACGACCGCGTCGGTGTCGGCATCGGCACTGTGGCCCCTCTGCGGTTGAGGCTTCATGTTCAGACCCCTGTCCTGGATGCTGTGCCTTCAGCGGAGGCTGTCCTGGATCTCCCGAGACCCCGGCTCTTGACTCAGGGCTAGAAGCGGCGGCCCGCGATCTGGCACCGTCAAGGCTACTCTGGCGTCGGCTCGGGACGAGTCCGAATACACACCCTCTGGGGGGTTTATTATCAACTGCTGGGGGTTGGGTCGGCCGAGGTGCGCATGCGGCAGGGGCGTGGCTGTCCTGGGGGCCGGGGGAGGGAGGCGGGCAGGAGGTGCGGGTGGGGGGCACCACGTGGGGCGCTGGTAGGGAGCGTGAGTGAGAGCAGAACTCAGGCCCCCAAGTTGCAACTTAGCTGACCAAGTACTGCACACTTGGTCCAGCGTCTTCCCAGACCAAGGGCCTGTGCCTAATTTGTGGACGGGAAGAGTGGGCGCTCACCGTAGCTCCGTAGACCTTAGAGAACCGTTTGGGGACTATCTCCTGGCTCAGCTCGCCATATCCAGCAGCCAGTACTAAGTAAGGAGAAGCAATCAAACTAATACGTTCACCCCTTGCTGTCGCCCAGGATTGGTTCCGGGACCCGCGAGGGATACCAAAATCTGCAGATGCTCAAGTCCCATAGCGGGCCCTCCACATCTGCCGGTGTGAAACCCACAGATATGGAGGGCCCTCTGTTTGTTTACAGAGAAAAACCTATGTATAAGTGGACCAGCTAGGCTTTTGCTTGCTCTGAGTTTTTGCAGTGAGGCTGAAGTCCCAGTCTGCCATACTCCAGCGGTCTCCAGGAGCAGGAGTACAGGGTTGAATTTTCTGAGCAGGTGGGGTGCTCAGATGCACTATGGAAACAAAACAAAACCCAGCCCACCCCCTTAAGAAAGGCCCTTAGCCTACTTTAGTAATGAATCCACATCAAATTGCAAGTGTAGAAACCTCCACAGTGTTTAGAACATTCAAGAATGCTTATGGGGTACGGAGAACGCACCTTCCTTTTGTTTTTGCCTTTGTTGCAACTATGAATTCTGCTACATCTTTATAAACACCTCCCATTGCTTCTGGCTGTAAATACTCCACAGAGGTATACACGTCCCCTGTGGTGGACCCCTGTGGACATGGCTAAATTACCTGCTTTCTTGCAGCTGCCTCCCCGACCCCCTTATCTCCCCTCATCATGTTTTCTAGAAACCTTCCTGAGCCCTTGCTGAGGAATAAATAAATTTTATTTTTTATTTTAATTTATTAGTTGGAGGCTAATTACGTTACAATATTATAGTGGTTTTTGCCATACATTGACATGAATCAGCCATGGATTTACATGTGTTCCCCATCCCAATCCCCCCTCCCACCTCCCTCCCCATCCCATCCCTCTGGGTCTTCCCAGTGCACCAGCCCCGAGTACTTGTCTCATGCATCCAACCTGGGCTGGTGATCTGTTTCACCCTTGATAGTATACTTGTTTCAATGCTATTCTCTCAGAACATCCCACCCTCGCCTTCTCCCACAGAGTCCAAAAGTCTGTTCTGTACATCTGTGTCTCTTTTTCTGTTAGGGTTTCCGTTACCATCTTTTAAAATTCCATATATATATGCGTTAGTATACTGTATTGGTGTTTATCTTTCTGGCTTACTTCACTCTGTATAATGGGCTCTGGTTTCATCCATCTCATTAGAACTGATTCAAATGAATTCTTTTTAATGGCTGAGAAATATTACATTGTGTATATGTACCACAGCTTCCTTATCCATTCGTCTGCTGATGGGCATCTAGGTTGCTTCCATGTCCTGGCAATTATAAACAGTGTTGTGATGAACATTGGGGTACATGTGTCTCTTTCAGTTCTGGTTTCCTCTGTGTGTATGCCCAGGAGTGGGATTGCTGGGTCATATGGCAGTTCTATTTCCAGTTTTTTAATGAATCTCCACACTGTTCTCCACAGTGGCTGTACTAGTTTGCATTCGCACCAACAGTGTAAGAGGGTTCCCTTTTCTCCACACCCTCTCCAGCATTTATTGCTTGTAGACTTTTGGATAGTAGCCATTCTGACTGGCATGTAATGGGACCTCATTGTGGCTTTGATTTGCATTTCTCTGATAATGAGTGATGTTAAGCATCTTTTCATGTGTTTGTTAGCCATCTGTATTTCTTTGGAGAAATGTCTGTTTAGATCTTTGGCCCATTTTTTGACTGAGTCATTTATTTTTCTGGAATTGAGTTGCAGGAGTTGCTTGTATATTTTTGAGGTTACTCCTTTGTCTCTTGCTTCGTTTGCTATTATTTTCTCCCATTCTGAAGACTGTCTTTTCACCTTGCTTATAGTTTCCTTCGTTGTGCAGAAGCTTTTCAGTTTAATTAGGCCCCATTTGTTTATTTTTGCTTTTATTTCCAATATTCTGGGAGGTGGGTCATAGAGGATCCTGCTGTGATTTATATCAGAGAGTGTTTTGCCTATGTTCTCCTCTAGGAGTTTTATAGTTTCTGGTCTTACATTTAGATCTTTAATCCATTTTGAGTTTATTTTTGTGTATGGTGTTAGAAAGTGTTCTAGTTTCATTCTTTTACAAGTGGTTGACCAGTTTTCCCAGCACCACTTGTTAAAGAGTTTGTCTTTTTTCCATTGTATATCCTTGCCTCCTCTGTCAAAGATAAGGTGTCCATAGGTGGATTTATCTCTGGCCTTTCTATTTTGTTCCATTGATCTATATTTCTGTCTTTGTGCCAGTACCATACTGTCTTGATGACTGTGGCTTTGTAGTAGACCTGAAGTCAGGCAGGTTGATTCCTCCAGTTCCATTCTTTCTCAGATTGCTGTGGCTATTTGAGGTATTTTGTATTTCCATACAGATTGTGAAATTATTTGTTCTAGTTCTATGAAGAATACCATTGGTAGCTTGATAGGTATTACATTAAATCTATAGATTGCTTTGGGTAGTATAGTCTAGTCATTTTCACAATATTGAGTCTTCCAATCCATAAACACGGTATATTTCTCCATCTATTTGTGTCCTCTTTGATTTCTTTCATCAGTGTTTTATAGTTTTCTATGTATAGGTCTTTCGTTTCTTTAGGTAGATATATTCCTAAGTATTTTATTCTTTTCATTGCAATGGTGAATGGTATTGTTTCCTTAATTTCTCTTTCTGTTTTCTCATTGTTAGTGTATAAGAATGCAAGGGATTTCTGTGTGTTAATTTTATATCCTGCAACTTTACTATATTTGTTGATTAGCTCTAGTAATTTTCTGGTAGAGTCTTTAGGGTTTTCTATGTAGAGGATCATGTCATCTGCAAACAGTGAGAGTTTTACTTCTTCTTTTCCTATCTGGATTCCTTTTATTTCTTTTTCTGCTCTGATTGCTGTGGACAACACTTCCAAAACTATGTTGACTAGTAGTGGTGAGAGTGGGCACCCTTGTCTTGTTCCTGACTTTAAGGGAAATGCTTTCAATTTTTCACCATTGAGGATAATGTTTGCTGTGGGTTTGTCATATAGAGCTTTTATTATGTTGAGGTTTGTTCCTTCTATACCTGCTTTCTGGAGAGTTTTTATCATAAATGGATGTTTAATTTTGTCAAAGGCTTTCTCTGCATCTGTTGAGATAATCATATGGTTTTTATCTTTCAATTTGTTAATGTAGTGTATTACATTGATTGATTTGTGGATCAAGAATGCAAGAATCCTTGCATTCCTGGGATAAAGCCCACTTGGTCATGATGTGTGATCTTTTTAATATGTTTTTGGATTCTGTTTGCTAGAATTTTGTTAAGGATTTTTGTATCTATGTTCATCAGTGATATTGCCCTGTAGTTTTCTTTTTTTGTGGCATCTTTGTCAGGTTTTGGTATTAGGATGATGGTGGCCTCATAGAATGAGTTTGGAAGTTTGCCTTCTTCTGCAATTTTCTGGAAGAGTTTGGGTAAGATAGGTGTTAGCTCTTCTCTAAATTTTTGGTAGAATTCAGCTGTGAAGCCATCTGGTCCTGGGCTTTTGTTTGTTGGAAGATTTCTGATTACAGTTTCAATTTCCGTGCTTGTGATGGGTCTGTGAAGATTTTCTGTTTCTTCCTGGTTCAGTTTTGGAAAGTTATACTTTTCTAAGAGTTTCTCCATTTCTTCCAAGTTGTTAATTTTATTGGCATAGAGCTGCTGGTAGTAGTCTCTTATGATCCTTTGTATTTCAGTGTTGTCTGTTGTGATCTCTCCATTTTGATTTCTAATTTTGTTTATTTGGTTCTTCTCCCTTTGTTTCTTGATGAGTCTGGCTAATGGTTTGTCAATTTTATTTATCTTTTCAAAAAACCAGCTTTTAGCTTTGTTGGTTTTTGCTATGGTCTCTTTTGTTTCTTTTGCATTTATTTCTGCCCTAATTTTTAAGATTTCTTTCCTTCTACTAACCCTGGGGTTCTTCATTTCTTCCTTCTCTAGTTGATTTAGGTGTAGAGCTAGGTTATTTATTTGACTTTTTTCTTGTTTCTTGAGGTAAGCCTGTATTGCTATGAACCTTCCCCTTAGCACTGCTTTTACAGTGTCCCATAGGTTTTGGGTTGTTGTGTTTTCATTTTCATTCATTTCTATGCATATTTTGATTTCTGTTTTGATTTCTTCTATGATTTGTTGGTTATTCAGAAGCATGTTATTTAGCCTCCATATGTTTATGCTGGAATTTTAATAGTTTTTTTCCTGTAATTGAGATCTAATCTTACTGCATTGTGGTCAGAAAAGATGACTGGAATGATTGCAACTTTTTGAATTTACCAAGGCTAGATTTATGGCCCAGGATGTGATCTATTCTGGAGAAGGTTCCATGTGCACTTGAGAAAAAAGTGAAATTGATTGTTTTGGGGTGAAATGTCCTATAGATATCAATTAGGTCTAGCTGGTCCATTGTGTCATTTAAAGTTTGTGTTTCCTTGTTAATTTTCTGTTTAGTTGATATATCCATAGTTGTGAGTGGGGTATTAAAGTCTCCCACTATTATGGTGGTGTTGTTAATTTCCCCTTTCATTCCCTTTAGTATTTGCCTTACATATTGCAGTGCTCCTATGTTGGGTGCGTATATATTTATAATTGTTATATCCTCTTCTTGGATTGATCCTTTGATCATTATGTAGTGTCCTTCTTTGTCTCTTTTCACAGCCTTTATTTTAAAGTCTATTTTATCTGATATGAGTATTGTGACTCCTGCTTTCTTTTGGTCTCCATTTGCATGAAATATTTTTTTCCAGCCCTTCACTTTTAGTCTGTATGTGTCCCTTGTTTGGAGGTGGGTCTCTTGTAGACAGCATATATAGGGGTCTTGCTTTTGTATCCATTTAGCCAGTCTTTGTCTTTTGGTTGGGGCATTCAACCCATTTACATTTAAGGTAATTATTGATAAGAATGGTCCCACTGCCATTTGCTTTGTTGTTTTGGGTTCGCGTTCATACAACCTGTGTTTCCTGTCTAGAGAATATCCTTTAGCATTTATTGGAGAGCTGGTTTGGTGGTGCTGAATTCTCTCAGCTTTTGCTTGTCTGTAAAGCTTTTGAATTCTCCTTCATATCTGAATGAGATCCTTGCTGGGTACAGTAATCTGGGTTGTAGGTTATTCTCCTTCATTACTTTAAATATGTCCTGCCATTCCCTTCTGGCCTGGAGGGTTTCTATTGAAAGATCAGCTGTTATCCTTATGGGAATCCCCTTGTGTGTTATATGTTGTTTCTCCCTTGCTGCTTTTAATATTTGTTCTTTGTGTTTGATCTTTGTGAATTTGATTAATATGTGCCTTGGGGTGTTTCACCTTGGGTTTATCCTGTTTGGAACTCTCTGGGTTTCTTGGACTTGGGTGACTATTTCCTTCCCCATTTTAGGGAAGTTTTCAGCTATTATCTCCTCGAGTATTTTCTCATGGCCTTTCTTTTTGTCTTCTTCTTCTGGGACTCCTATGATTCGAATGTTGGGGCGTTTCACGTTGTCCCAGAGATCCCTGAGGTTGTCCTCATTTCTTTTGATTCTTTTTTCTTTTTTCTCTGTGCTTCGTTTATTTCCACCTTTTTATCTTCTACCTCACTTATCCTATCTTCTGCCTCCATTATTCTACTGTTGGTTCCCTTCAGAGTGTTTCTGATCTCATTTATTGCATTATTCATTTTTAATTGACTCTTTTTTATTTCTTCTAGGTCCTTGTTAAACATTTCTTGCATCTTCTCAATCCTTGTCTCCAGGCTATTTACCTGTATCTCCATTTTGTTTTCAAGATTTTGGATCATTTTTATTATCATTATTCTAAATTCTTTTTCAGGTAGATTCCCTATCTCCTCCTCTTTTGTTTGGCTTGGTGGACATTTTTCATGTTCCTTTACCTGCTGGGTATTTCTCTGCCTTTCCATCTTATTTAGATTGCTGTGTTTGGGGTGGCCTTTCTATATTCTGGTAGTCTGTGGTTCCTTTTTCTTGTGGAGGTTTCTCCCAGTGGGTGAGGTTGGATGATTGGCTTGTAAAGTTTTCCTGGTTAGGGAAGCTTGCGTCAGTGTTCAGGTGGGTGGAGCTGGATTTCTTCTCTCTGGAGTGCAATGGAGTGTCCAGTATGGAGTTTTGAGATGGGTCTATGGGTTTCGTGTGACTTTGGGCAGCCTGTATATTGACACTCAGGGCTATGTTCCTGCGTTGCTGGAGATTTTGCATGGTATGTCTTGCTCTGGAACTTATTGGCTCTTGGGTGGTGGTTGGTTTCAGTGTAGGTATGGAGGCTTTTGGATGATCTCTTATTACTTAATGTTCCCTGTAGTCAGGAGTTCTCTGATGTTCTCAGGTTTTGGGCTTAAGCCTTTTGCCTCTGGATTTCAGTCTTATTCTTCCAGTAGCCTCAAGACTTATCCATCCATACAGCACTGATAATAAAACTTCTAGGTTAATGGTGAAAGGATTCTCCACAGTGAGGGTCACCCAGAGAGGTTCACAGAGTTACATGAAGAAGAGGAGAGGGAGGAAGGAGACAGAGGTGAGCAGGAGGAGAAAAAGGGGGATTCAAGAGGAGAGAGACAGATCTAGGCAGTACTCTGCTCCCTAAGTGTTCTCCGCAGTCCAGAACACCCACAGAGATTCACAGAATTGGATTGAGAAGTGAAGGGGGAGGGAGGAAATAGAGGTGATCTGGGGGAGAAAAAGGAGAGTCAAAAGGGGGAGAGAGTAATCAAACCAATAATCACACTCCTGAGTAAAAATGGGTACTGAAGGTTGGATTCTTAAATGTCCAAAATTTTTATCAAATACTGAAAAACAAAGTTTAAAAATCTAGAGTAGAGGTTAGACTCCTAAAATATAATATTAAAAAAAACAAAAACACAAAAAATTTGTGAAATATGTATGAAGTTCTCTTTAAAAATGGGTCCTTTTTTTTTGCCAGGTTATAGTGGGTTATAAAAATGAAAATTAAGGAGTAATAGAGGACTTTAAAAAAAAGAAAGAGAAAAAAATTTTAATTAAGAAAATAATAATGGTAAAAACATATCTAGGAATTTCTCTGGAGCTGTTGTGGGCAGTGTGGGTTCGGTTCAGTTTCAGGTAGCTCCTTGTTCCAGCTTACACTTCTCAATATCTATAGCTCCCTTCCAGTGTAGTCGGTGTTAACTACAGGGATTTTAATCTGTTGCACCGGTCACTTCTAAAGTGGTTGCGTTTGTTTATTTGGCTTCTGTTTGCAGGTCTCTTCAGTGTCTAATTTCCACCCTGACACAAGCGGGCAGAGGTGGTCTCTTGTTTAGGTTCGCTTGTTCAGTCATGCTGTGGGGAGGGAGGGGCGCTGCAGACAAATATCACCGGCCTGTGTGGGGAGCACTCGCAGTGTTCCGGCCACGCTGGGTTTGCCCCCGTTCACGACGCATGTGCTTTCCCCGTCTACACTGCTCCGGCTCCAGGCTGCTCTCCAGGGAGCGGGCTCTGAGTTGCGTGCACTTCCCAGGCCTAAGCTGCTCAGGTTCAGGTTTTCGGGTTCTCCACAAAGCTGCAGACTCGGTTGGGCCTGCGTTTTGTGCCTTCCCGGGTCGGAGCAGCTCAGGCAGCCAGGAGCTTGACGGGCGCACTCTCCCTGGGTGCGGTGCACCTTATCCCCTCTGCAGTCCCAGCCTCAGTTTCCGGGCATGCTGGTCCGGTGAGCCTTGTGTCTCTTCTGGGGAGCTGATCTCTGGCTGCGACCCTCCCGGCAAATGTCAACCATCCAGAATCTTTAGTTAGAGACTGGAAGCCTGTTTGCAGTTTGGTAGGGGATGCCTCTCTGGGGCCGAGTTTGCCCCTTTCCCCTCCCCGCTGCCTCCTGCCTCCAGCGGGGGATGGGCCGGTTCACAGCCAGCTAGCTCTTCTCTGGTATTCGCTCAGTCCTTTGTTCTGGGAACGGGCGGGTATTACCTTAGTTTAGGGATTTTTCGCAGGTTAATTCTCTCTCTCTTGCTATCCCACAGTTTAAATTGCTGTCTCACGTTAGCTCCCTCAGATTGCCCTCAGGGCTTTCAGGCCTGGTCCTTACCCTAAGCAATGCCGCCCGCTCCTCTCCGTTCAGCCCCCACTTGCTGGTGGCCGATGCGAGCGAGCATCTGGGGTACTTTTCTGCTAGGAGTTGCTTTTAGGCATGTAATCTGTGGGTTTTATTTATTTTTCCTCCCAGTTAGGTTGCCCTCCGAGATTCGAAAACTTCCCCCAGACCCGCCGGTGAGAGGGTTTCCTGGTGTTTGGAAACTTCCTCTATTGAGACTCCCTTCCCAGGACAGATCTCTGTCCCTAACTGTTTTGTCTCTCTTTTTATCTTTTATATTTTGTCCTACCTCTTTTCGAAGACAATGGGGTGCTTTTCTGGGTGCCTGATGTCCTCTCCTAGCAATCAGAAGTTGTTTTGTGGAGTTTGCTCAGTGTTGAAATGTTCTTTCGATGAATTTGTGGGGGAGAAAGTGGTCTCCCCATCCTATTCCTTCACCATCTTAGCTCCTACCCCTACCCCCCATAAGTTTTATTTATTGTCAAATAAAAGAGAGCCAGGCCAGATTGCCGGCTCTATGATTTTTCCTTGAAGAAATGTTTTATGGATGCCCCAAGACTTGTTAATATCCTAAATACTGAAAATAACTTCTAACAATGGGCCCTATACTTGACAATGTACTTATCTTGTGTTATCTTACACAACCGTTTTTGTCAACCCCATTTGAGATCAGAAACCAAATCATTTTTGTAGGCTCCTAAATGTATCATGGGACCGAGTCATCTCACCTACTGTGCCTAAAGCATAATGCCTTCTGCTTCTTTTTTTTTTTTTTTACACAAAATTCACATTTTATTTAGGTTGAAATAAACTATACAAAATTGATTTTCTTCACCAAAAATAACAGCAATATTTTCTGTATTATTCCTAGATAAACTTATATTCCTAGAAGAACACTTATTTTTGTAGGCTTTCTAGGCTTTGCTTGTAAATCAAGATGAGGCTGTAGATACAGTCATGGAAAAAGACAGAAGAAAACAGACAAATCAGTTGTCAGTATCCATGGCCTCTGATCCTTTCTTGACCATGAAACTGAAGTGTTCAACATGTACCTGCCAAAAAGCTTATGAAGACGTAGGCTCAGTCAAGGAATGTGAACAGCAATAACCAGATGTGGAACAACAATGGCACGCTCTTCCATTCAAATTTTAACTTGTTGCTTTAACTTCATTTGATAAAGAGAAAATCTACACTGAAATCCTTGTTTGACAAGCTTACACATTCCTCTTATAGTGTGATAATTTTCTTCACTGTCCTTTATAGATTTTTAATAGCATACTTATAACTCCTACTATTCAAAAGTCAGTCACGAGCTTCACTGTAACATTTTACAAAATGCATTCCTTCCTCCTATACCTCCTCTAATTTTATATTTTCAAAGATCTGATAACTTAATACCTGACAATTTGATCCACAGTGATAAACGTAATGTCTAAAATCACTTAACTAAAACAATTCCAAAGTGCCATTAGCAGAGATCACATAAAACTGTAATATGGTACTTTCAATGCTATCTTCTGGAAAAACAGTTAGGTCTCCAAAGCATGGGTATTTGAACAGGCCATTTAAACAGGCGGATTATCAATGACTAATGTACTCAATGGGAGGCCTACAGGTCAAGATATTCAGTGATTAACTGGCCTACCCTTACAACTTTTCTGTAAGATATTTTTAAATTTCTTACAAGTTTTTTAAAATTATCAAATATAAGAGAAAGTCTAGGTTAAAAGTCTCTTAGGTATTTTCAATGGTTTCTGAATTATCTGTAGGAAGCTCTGACTTACTTGTATAGAGTTTGATGTATGTATCCACCATTAAATCCAAATCGTGTTTTATATCAAAATTTATGTTAAGCAAAGCGAGGTTACTTGACCTTTGATCTGTCAAAGTGTTCCTCAAATATGCTTTGAGATGCTTTCACCCATTTTCATAGCGTTCATTCTCAACTTTCATCACAGGAAGAATACATAGGACCTTCAGCAATGCATAAACATTAGGAAAAAACTTGATGTCTGGTAGATGAAGGACTTCGTACATAGAGGATGGAAGTTCTGTATCTTCCCTCTGTGTTTCCATTTGATCCTCCAACAATGCAGCTCAGCAGAGAGTATGCCAGGATTAGGTAAGTCACTTGGGTACATGTCAGCATAGTGCTCCTCTGACGTATTGAATTTGAGCTGTCCCATGACAGAGGGTACCAGGGATAAGCACTTAAGAGCTTTGAGGTGCTGTTCTGAGAATATATCTTTCAGTTCCTGAATAATGGGTTCCACAGTTGGAACACTTAGAGTTTCTTTATAGTAATTCTCAGAGGTTAGCTGAGATTCTAGGTTACTGTGCTGAGCTCTGCGAAATTTCCCTGGGAGTTTCATCTGAATATCAAGTTTGGTTGCCAAATTTGTGGCTTCCTCAAACCAAAATTCATGATAACCTTCAATATTTTCCATCACTTTATTTAGTGAATGTAACACTGCAGTCAAGGTACTGGCTGCAAAAAAGACATCAGAGGTTTGCCCTTGAAGATTTTCCCCAAAGGCTCTTGTAAAAGATAAAACATTTTTAAGAACAACAATGGTAACAATGAAATCAAAATCTGTTATCTCACTACAGAGCACAAATGCTGGGCCAGCTATACAGTTATTCCATCTAACATTTGTATCACTATTTATACCATCTAAACATAAAAAAAGTGCTTGAAGGAGGTCCACTAAGATTTCAAAAGGATCGTGCTTGCCTGTCCACTGAGAATGGCAAATTTCCTTCAGTTCTTTGCCCCTTTCTTCATTGTTCTGAAAGAGGACAAAAATTACATTTTCAAGCTCTAAAAGCAGTTGTGGTGATTGATGAAAAAAAGAACAAACTTCCTCAATTGTTCCTAATGCAACATATACTCCCATAACAGGCACTGATTTTGCCAACCACATATTTACAGCACAGGAAGGGCACAGTGTGTAGATAGCTTGGGGATATTTCTCTAAAAGTCTAGAAGCAACAACTTTCATTTTGGATGAAAATCCACTAGACACAATGTAAGTCTGGCCACGACAGTACTCCATGTTTAATCCCCATTTCTCAGTTATTGTAGTGTGAAATTTCACAGCCAAAATTTCTGCATCAGCTTCATAAGGCAGGAAGCCTACAAATTCCTCTCTCAGGTTGTGAGCTTCATCGACAAACCTCATCAACACAGGCAGGTGCTCTTCCCCTGCGATGTCCACCACATCATCAGTGATGATGGAAAAGAAGTGAGAATCTCTCACTTCCCTGAGGGTTTCTTCCCGAATGCAGCTCTCACAGATCTCCAGCATCTGTTTCTGCTGTGTTTTGTAACAGAACAATGTGTTAACTGCTGTTGTCTCGAAGCGCTTTTTCAGAACCTCTTCACCAGAATTGATCTGGCACTTTAGCAGTGCTTGAAAGTTATCAGGAGTAAAAAGACCTTTGAATTTTCATCAGCTTCATGCCATTCAGAGGTATGTTTTGTTTTCCCATAAGAATCAAAATTTCAACTAAAGATTTTAAATATTCTGTTTTCCTTCTCTTCAAGAGTTAAAGGTAAAATGTCTTCATCCTGCTCTTCACCCCCTTTTCTGCACTGGGATTCTGAGCATTGCTGTTGTTTATTTCCTTATGTTTTGGTTCCTGTTCAGAAGTTTCATCAATTTTTTTTTCTGTTTCAGTGTCCTGATTTCATCTTCAGTCAATTCTTTTATTCGTTTTCTGTGTCTACTATGTGGATTATTCAAATGCCTGGTAAGATCGAATATTGTTGGTATGGCATTATCTCGGAGAACTGTCCTGTAAGGACTAGTTCTGCAGATCATAGAAGTTTCAAAGTGTTTGGCACACAATTGATAATGTTTATTTAGTTGATCAGGTGTTTTATATTCTAAGTCTGCTCTCCTACAGTTCTCCACTCACTTCTGGCATCTGGCCGGATCCCGCAGGAACCTGAAGAAGGCCAGGTCCCACTGCGTGCAGTTGGGGGCTGAGTAGAAGTTCGGCATTGTTGTCTGCCCGCCGACCGACCCAGCCCTCCCCTCCCGGCCTCCTGAGCCAGGCTGGCCTACCGGCTGGCTCATCAGAGCCGGTTCAGTGGGTGGGGGAGGGGCCCCTTCTGCTTCATATTTCTGGAGAGGGGGTAAGAAATTAACTAAAAAGGGTTTGGTGACCAATTCTTTTTCAAAAAGATGGTAAGAGATGGCAATCTGATACCTCTTCCTGATTTTAACCAAGATGTTTCCTCCTCCTGTTGGCCCTGGTTGAGTACAGCAGGCCTCTGCCTCTCTTGGCTTGAGAGCCTATGCACAATTTTGGCTTAATATTAGTTATCTCATGAGAGACTTATTAGAGTTTTCATCATGATTTGCCATTAGACTAGCTGAGAATTCTATGACAGCTCAGGAAGTGTGTCCCTTCACAGCTCAGATTTCCACAGTGAATTTGTGTTTTCCCAACTGTACTAACCCATGTGACCCTTGACAAACGTTGCCTTACTTTGGCATCAGTCATGGTAGTGTTTTTCTTTAAATGTAACTTAACTACACACTTTTAAAACCTTAAATACTGAATGGAGCCTCAAGTAATAACCACAAATCATGGTTTGATGTATTAGATTTATGGGAGTGAGGGGCCCTGGAGCCAGATTGTTGGCATCTAAATCCTGGCTGTGCTAACCATTTGCTAGCTGGCTAAACTGTTAGGTTACTTATTATCATTCAATCTTGGTCTCTACATCTGTAAAACAAGGATAGTAATAGTAACTACATCACCAGGGTGTTTTGAGAATTAACTGAGATGATAAAAACAAAACGCTACCAATGGTCATACTATGCTGTCTTACGTTTCTGACTTTAGTCAATTGTGTGGTTAATTTATTTATTCACAAAGGTCCATGAAAGAAGAGAGATGATGGTTATTCTCTGGCAGTTGGCAATGAGGACAGAGAGTTTTCTTGTGAACATGTTGCTGCTATGTTTTTTGTCCCTATGTATGCTTCAGTTGCTGAAGAAGGCTGCCTTATCTCTCCTTGCTATTCTTTGGAATTCTGCATTCAAATGGGTATATCTTTCCTTTTCTCCTTTGCTTTTCACTTCTCTTCTTTTTACAACTATTTGTAAGCCCTCCTCAGACCTCAGCGATCAATGCAAAGAAACAGAGGAAAACAATAGAATGGGAAAGACTAGACGTCTCTTCAAGAAAATTAGAGATACCAAGGGAACATTTCATGCAAAGATGGGCTCAATAAAGGACAGAAATGGTATGGACCTAACAGAAGCAGAAGATATTAAGAAGAGGTGGCAAGAATACACAGAAGAACTGTATAAAAAAGATCTTCATGACCCAGATAATCACTATGGTGTGATCACTCACACTCAGCTAGAGCCAGACATCCTGGAATGTGAAGTCAAGTGGGCCTTAGGAAGCATCACTACGAACAAAGCTAGTGGAGGTGATGGAATTCCAGTTGAGCTATTTCAAATCCTGAAAGATGATGCTGTCAAAGTGCTGCACTCAATATGCCAGAAATTTAGAAAACTCAGCAGTGGCCACAGGACTGGAAAAGGTCAGTTTTCATTCCAATCCCAAAGAAAGACAATGCCAAAGAATGCTCAAACTACCACACAATTGCACTTATCTCACATGCTAGTAAAGTAATGCTCAAAATTCTCCAAGCCAGGCTTCGGCAATACATGAACTTCCAGATGTTCAAGCTGGTTTTAGAAAAGGCAGAGCAACCAGAGATCAAACTGCCAACACCCGCTGGATCATTGAAAAAGCAAGAGAGTTACAGAAAAACATCTATTTCTGCTTTATTGACTATACCAAAGCCTTTGACTGTGTGGATCACAATAAACTGTGGAGAATTCTGAGAGATGGGAATACCAGACCACCTGACCTGCCTCTTGAGAAATCTGTATGCAGGTCAGGGAGCAAGAGTTAGAACTGGACATGGAACAACAGACTGGTTGCAAATCAGGAAAGGAGTACCTCAAGGCTGTATATTGTCACCCTGCTTATTTAACTTATATGCAGAGTACATCATGAGAAATGCTGGGCTGGAGGAAGCACAAGCTGGAATCAAGATTGCCGGGAGAAATATCAATAACTTGAGATATGCAGATGACACCACCCTTATGGCAGAAAGTGTAGAAGAACTAAAGAGCCTCTTGATGAAAGTGAAAGAGGAGAGTGAAAAAGTTGGCTTAAAGCTCAACATTCAGAAAACTAAGATCATGGCATGCAGTCCCATCACTTCATGGCAAATAGATGGGGAAACGGTGGAAACAGTGGCTGACTTTATTTTTCTGGGCTCCAAAATCACTGCAGATGGTGATTGCAGCCATGAAATTAAAAGATGCTTACTCCTTGGAAGGAAAGTTATGACCAACCTAGACAGCATATTGAAAAGCAGAGAGATTACTTTGTCAACAATTTCCATCTAGTCAAGGCTATGGTTTTTCCAGTGGTCATGTACGGATGTGAGAGATGGACTATAAAGAAAGCTGAGTGCAGAAGAATTGATGGTTTTGAACTGTGGTGTTGGAGAAGACTCTTGAGAGTCCCTTGGACTGCAAGGAGATCCAACCAGTCCATTCTAAAGATCAGTCCTGGGTGTTCACTGGAAGGACTGATGTTGAAGCTGAAACTCCAATACTTTGGCCACCTGATGCGAAGTGCTGACTCATTTGAAAAGACCCTGATGCTGGGAAAGATTGAGGGCAGAAGGAGAAGGGGACGACAGAGGATGATATTGTTGGATGGCATCACACCGACTCAATGGACATGGATTTATGTGGACTCCGGGAGTTGGTGATGGACAGGGAGTCCTGGCGTGCTGCGGTTCATGGGGTCGCAAAGAGTCGGACGTGACTGAGCAACTGAACTGAACTGAACTGATGCTTCAGTCAGTAATTCTTTGTTGGCTGCTGTGTTTACAAGGCCCTACCTCAGGCAGTGTGGAGAGTGTCATGATTCCAGAGACAGCTATTGTGCCATGGGTTCTCACAGTCTGGAGAGATCAGCCCATGTGAGAGAAAGAAGCTGGAAATTCTCTAGACAGAGTGCCCAGCCCTACCATCACTAACTTGCTGTGTGGCTAGAGGTAAATTAACTGACCTCTCTGTGCCTCAGATACCTCCTTTGTAGGATGAGGATCATGATGGTACCTGCTGGACGTGTTGTGAAATTTACATGAAGGAATACAAGAAAGGTCCATGGTGAGGGCTCAGACAGCTTCCACTGATGCTGAGTTAAAGGGCCGGGACTGACTGGGGGCCTGCACCACGCCTGAAGATGCTGGACATGGAGTGTCACCCCTGCTCCTGAGTGGATATGAGAGTTGGTAGAGTGCCACATGGCCATGCTTGGTCATGCTAGTGACACCATGTGGGAGCTCACTGTGCACCCGGGCCTGGCTAATCAATCTTATTGGTCCCCCGAGGAGGGGGCCATCATTCTCTTTAGTTCCTAACCAAGGTAATGGAGGCTCTGAGAGGTTCAGTGACTTTCCCAGGGTTACACAGCCCAAAGGTAGGGACAGGATTCAAACCTTTGAAAAGACTATTCTTAGCAGCCCGTTGTAGAAGTGGATATGGTTTTTGTGGGAAAGGTGTTGTTTGTACCCCATGGGATGGATCAGATACTGGCAGATGCTGAGCAGGTTGTGCTGAGAATCCCAGTGAAAAGCGATAGCACGAAAAATAAAATAAAATAATAAAACATGTAGCATGTTGTAAATCAACTACACTTTAAAAAAAAAAAAAGGTAGCACGAGCAGCCCCAGGAGGCATGAGTGCAAGCTTGTCTCAGGGAACCCCAACACAGCCAGATGTGGCCAGGTGAGTACAGATAAAGGGTGACTTTTTTTTGTAATTGGCTGTGATGGATCGTCAGTGCTGCACAGGCTTTTCTGTAGTTGCAGTGCATGGACTTCTCATTGTGGTGGCTTCTCTTGTTGAGGAGCACGGGCTCTAGGGCGAACAGGCTTCAGTAGGTGTGGCACGTGGGGTTCAGTAGCTGCAGCTCCCAGGTTCTAGAGCACAAGCTCAATATTTGTGGCGCACGGGTTTAGTTGCTCCGAAGCATGTGGGATCTTCCTACACCAGGGATCAAACCCATGTCTCCTGCATTGGCAGGTGGATTCTTCACACTGAGCCACCAGGGAAGACCTAAAGTATGGCTTTGAGAGGGAGTCGGAGGGAGAGCCTGAAGGTAACACTACCATGAGTGAGAAATAAAGTTTAAAAGATAGATTGAGGTCAGAATTATGAAAGGAGTCAGAATGCCAGCATCTGGGCATGGATCACTGTAGTGGTTTTGGTCAGGGTCAGTGATAATGAAATCGGAGTCTTAGGATGTGGAGGAGAGGGGAAGAGTCTCTAACATGGCTCCTGGCTCAGCTCACTGCATTTATTGGGCTCAGCCACGAGGACGGACACAGCTTTCTGACTTGGAGGCCATGGTTGGCCATCAGGGAAATCACGGGCCTTCTTAAACTTGAATGTAAATTGCTTAACAATATATTTTTCCTTTTTAAAAGATTTTTTAAAGTAAAATTTTCTGGTGTATGTATTTTTTAAATATGTATTTATTTATTTTTATTTGGCTGTACCAGGTCTTAGTTGCAGCACACGGGATTTTTAGTTGCGGCACGTGAACTCTTAGTCGCAGTATGTGGGATCTAGTTCCCTGACCAGGGATCGAACCCAGAGTCCCCTGCATTGGGAACACGAATTCTTAGCCACTGGATCACCAGGGAAGTCCCTGAACTTGAATGTAAATTTTAAGAGTGTGTGCACCTTTCATCAGATAATCAAGGGGGTACATGATGACACAAACTACCCCCTCCCCAAACACAGACCAGAGTTTTGAGTAAAGATCCCAGGCTTTAGAGTTGGAACACCTGAATCTGGTTTCAGTGCACAGCACTGTTCTTTAGTTGCCTTCACACAACAAGAACTTTGGCCCCAGGTTCTTGTCACATGACACTGAGCATGCCTTGTATCTCTCTGAGAGTCGTGTAAAATAGGGTGACTATTGTTATGACTACTACTAGCTAAAATAAAAATAATCATCTTACAGAATGCTTTTTCTTTTTTCTTTTTAATTTTTTAGTTTCTCTCTGTCTGCATTTCACTTAGCATAATGTCCTCTAGATTCATCCATGTTGTGGCAAATGGCAGGATTTCCATCTCTCTCATGACTGAACAATACCCCACTGTATATGTATACCACATCTTTATCCACTCAACCATCAATTTATGCTTAGGTTGTTTGTATGTCTTGCTATTTTCAGAATTCTTGTGATGCTAGAATGAAGTATGGAAAGATACTTTATTAATTTTAACTGACTAAAAATATAAAGGGTGATTTCTATTATTGTCATTTGTGTTAAGCAATTTGACTTTTTATTTTTTAAAATAGCATTTAATGGAGAAGGAAATGGCAACCCACTCCAGTATTCTTGCCTGGAGAATCCCATGGACAGAGAAGCCTGGCAGGCTACATTCCATGGGGCCACAAAAAAGAAAAAAAAAATAGCGTTTAAAATGAAATTTTCAAACATACACAAAAGTAGAAAAAAATAAGTAACTCAATAATGAACCCTCATAGAAATCATCATCCAGATTCAATATTTATCAGGATTTTGCTAAACTTGCTTCATCTATCCTTTTTTTTTCTTCCCTCTTCTCTGTTCCCTCCCTTCTTCTTTCTGTCCTTTTCTCCTCCTCCCCTCCCCACTCACTCTCCTCTTCTGGCTGTGCTAATTTAAGAGGAACTCAAAACATGTATTTTCTTTTTTTTTTTCAATAAACACACTTGATTTATTTTGTATAAAAGGGTTAAGTTTACAACTAAACTTTTATAGAAAGTTTAGCATGAATAAGTACATCATTACACTTTATATGCAGAAATGTACATTTCTGCCACTATACAAGAAAACTCTAATTAAAGAGTTCACAAGGTTTCACTCAATATATATATATTTATATATAAATATGTACACAGCATTCAGTAGGCTTGCGTCAAAAAGGTAATTTCTGACCAAAAGACTTCATTTAAGTAACTGAATACTGGATCCTTCTGATATTCACGCTCCACCTTTGAAAAAAGGCAAAGTCTGCTTAAATTGGGCAATTCCTTGTGATTTTAACGTTTTCGCTCCCCATGGTGGGAATAGTATATAAAGAAAACCTTCCAACTGCAGAAAGGGCATTTAAAAGTCCTTTTCATAAATAACTAATATCACAGTCCAGGTCAGAAAACACCCTGGGGAAGTTGATCATTCTTAAGTTTTCCTTCCATTTTTTTTTTAAAGGTCCATTTGACTTGTCCTCCTTGTGAAATGGTTGAAAAATAAGTTCAGCGCCTTAAAAGAGCCTGTGGATTTGTTGTTGTTGTTGTGCAAAGGGGAAAAAAAAGTCAGGAACACCACTTATTCAGCCACAGAGCGCTTTGCTGTCATTTGACATTAACTCAGAAGGGAATTCAGAAGCCTGCAAGGACGGGATGCTGATGTCGGTGTTGAGGGTGGTGAGCGGCGTCCTGGACGCCTGGCTCTGGCCCGGTCGCTGGTGGTGCAGGCTGCCGATGGTGGGTGCGAGTCCAGCGCGATCTGCAAGTCCAAGATGTAGTCGATGACGTGCTGCAGGATTTCCATCTTGCTCACCTTCTTGTTTGGCGGGATGCTGGGCACCAGCTCCTTGAGCTTGGAGTAGCAGTCGTCCATGTTGTACAGCAGGCTCATCGGGTCGTCCACCGGGGTTTTGCTCCGGGAGATGCCCAGGCCGTGGTCCGAAAGGCTGTTTTTCCTAACGGACCTCACTGGACTGAAGGATTTCATACTGACCGCGGGGAAGGGAAGCGAAGCGATTGGGAGGAGGGAAGCGGGCTGCCCCGAGGCTCAGGCCGCCGCCTACAGAGCTCGCTGCGCTCGGCACCGCGCTCGGCTCAGAATCAAGACATGTATTTTCATCCTTATATCTTTATGTGCACTTTTTAAAAAAAAATACAGACTTTTTCCTACATAACCACAGAGCCATCCAGGCACCTCAATGGTACTAATAATCCCTTGGTGTCATCACCCAGTTGCTTGTATTCAGAATTACCTGATTGCCTCAAAAGTGACTTTTTACGGTTGGTTTTTAAAAAGATATTTATTTTTTTGACTTTGCTGGGTCTTAGTTGTGGCACGTGGGATCCAATTCCCTGACCAGGGATAGAATTCAGGCCTCTGCATTGGGAACACAAAGCCAGGGAAGTCCCTATGGTTGGTTCTTATAGTATATAAGTTTTTCTGTATCTACACTGATACAGTAAGAGGAAAACTCCAGGGGAAAGGGTTTTTGTATATCTAATTCCAGCCTTAGAAAGGCCAAGAAGAAATAAAGACAGCCTTGGATACCTACTACTACTGGTGGTTTTATGTGGCAGTAAAAGCAATTCTGAAAAAAAAAAAAAAAAAGCAATTCTGTTTTTGCATTCACTGCAATGGCACCCCACTCCAGTACTCTTGCCTGGAGAATCCCATGGACAGAGGAGCCTGGTGGGCTGCCGTCTATGGGGTCGCATAGAGTCAGACATGACTGAAGTGACTTAGCAGCCACAGCCCTATCTCAGGACACCATGGGCTCTTTGGGTTTGTTCCGAGTCATTGTGGCCTAGTCATCCCAGTCCAGACGGTGGGACAGAGCATCTCTTTGCTCTAACCAGGCCTTAAGCGTAAAATTTCATGATTTTTCTTTAAATTCTGCCTAACCTATTAGGCCATTATGACAAGCAAGCTTGATGAAGCAAGAACCAGGCACCTCACTAAGGATGTGTTTCCCTAAGACAGCCTGGGCTCAAGCCTCAAAGGACTGCTCTCTACAGCTGCGTTCTCTGCGAACATCCTTCTAGAGGGAAATCTCAAATGACATTTTTGGTCCTTGCCAGGAGTGGGAAAAACCATTTGCTTTTAGTCTACTCGATGGAGAAAGAAATGCAATTTGCCAATTCCCATCAACTTTCAGGTGTTTCAGGTTCTAAGTCAATCTCCATCTCTTGGAAGAAGCCTTCCCAGCTCACAATACTCTTGTCTTCTGAGCTTTTTCTGCTCTTAAAATGGGACCAATTCGTTGGATCCCAACCACACATTGCTTCCAGTGCAAGTCACTGTTAAATAATATGGAAGTAAGATGGTGGGACACATGTACACCCATGGCTGATTCATGTAGATGTATGGCAAAAACTACCACAATATTTTAAAGTAATTAGCCTCAAATTAAAATAAATAAATTAAAAATATATACATATGGAAGTATGACCTGTGTGTGTGTGTGTACAGGGTGAATGTGGTATGTATGTAGGTATATGTGTATTTTGTGTTTCTCAATTAGATGGTGAACTCCTTATTTTTACACACTTCTTAGTATTTTCCATGTAGTTCCCCAGAGCAGTGCTGAGGGATTTGGGAGTGAAGCGAAGGTGGAAGAGTTGCTCTGGCTGAGCCCTGAGACACACCTCTGGCTAGGCCACACCAAATTCCAGGAAAGCAAGAAAGAAGGTAGAGAGATGGCCTTTTCATTGTTGTTTTTAAGTTTCTGATCAAAACAATCAGTACTGAGAGGAAATCTTTAGCAATAAAGGCTTCAAGGTCATGGAAGGAAAATTCAACTAATGCCCCCCCCCCCAAATAAAATAGGAGCCTTAGCTGATAGCCTGTGAGAAGAGGAAACATTAAAAAAAAAAAAGACTTGTCAATTGGTTGGTGAATATATTAGAAGAGTGGATGGCTTTGTTCAAAGCCACTGAGCCTGGAGACTTTTATTAGCTGAGCTTGTCCAGTGTTGGCTCCATTCTCTTATTTCCTTCCCAGCTCATTTGGCAGACTCTGAGGTAGCAAAGATCTTCCCAGAAAGGGTCTGGCACTTACTTAGTGGTCTTCCGTGTGGGTGGAGAAATGGGTCAGCAACATGATCTCCTCTCTGTCTGAAACACTGTGTGCAAAGCCATCCTGGGAGTCTTATCTGAACTGCAAAAGCTCTTCTTTCCTGTTTCTTTCTCTTTCTTCATAGTTATCATCCTTTTCGTCCCTGTCATTTGTGTGTGTGCGTGTGCATAATTGTTTAATTCCATGTCCATGTACTGTAAACAAGGGCCAAAGACATAAGCAAATCATGGAGAAAAAGAAAATACATGAGTTAAAGTCAAATGTGATCTAGAACAAGGAACTGAATAGCCACAAGCAGAAAATAAAAGTAGACCCTTATCTTATACCATATACAAAAATCTCAACTCAAAATGCACCAAAAATTTAAATATACATTAACAATGAAACCTCAGAAGTAGAAAGCAAAAAAAATTTCATTTAAAATCATGTTTAAAAAAATCTAGGAATAAACCAACAAGATGAAAGACTTATATGCTGAAAACTTGAAACTGAAGGTGATTCAAGGAAATGGAAAGATATCCCATGCTCTTGGATTGGAAGAATTAACATTATTAAAACAGCCATACTACTCAAAGAAATCTAATTAATGCAATCTCTATAAAATTACCCATGACATTTCTAACAGAACTAGAACAAATAATCCTAAATTTATATGGAACCACAGAAGACCCAGAACTGCCAAAGCAATCTTGAGCAAAAAGAACAAAACTAGAGGCATAACCCTTCCTGACTTCAGGCTATACTACAAAGCTACAATAATCAAAGACAGTGTGGAATTGGCACAAAAACAGACATATACAACAATGGAACAGAAGAGACAGCCCAGAATAAACTCACACACCTATGGTCAATTAATCTACAACAAAAGAGACAAGAATATATAATGGAGAAAAGAGTGTCTTGAATCAATGAAATCAAAACACTCACCTGGGTATATATTTGAAAAAAAAAACAACACTAATTCTAAAAGGTAAATGCACCCCAATGTTCATAGCAGCATTACTTACAATTGCCAAGATATAGAAGCAACTTAAGTGTCAATCAAGATAAATAAAGAAGATGTGGTGTGTATGTGGAATACTACTCAGACATTAAAGAATGAAATTTTGCCATTTCCAACCACATGGATGGACTTAGAAGGTATCGTGCTAATTGAAAAAATTCAGAGAAAGATTGCTGCTGCTGCTGCTGCTAAGTCGCTTCAGTCGTATCCGACTCTGTGCGACCCCATAGACAGCAGCCCACCAGGCTCCGCTGTCCCTGGGATTCTGCAGGCAAGAATACTGGAGTGGGCTGCCATTTCCTTCTCCAATACATGAAAGTGAAAGTGAAGTTGCTCAGTCGTGTCCGACTCTTCATGACCCCATGGACTGCAGCCCACCAGGCTCCTCTGCCCATGGGATTTTCCAGGCAAGAGTACTGGAGTGGGTTGCCATTGCCTTCTCGGCAGAGAAAGATTAATACTGTATAATATCATTTTTTCTTTTTTCTTGAAGTATAGTTGAGAAATGTGTTTTAGGTATACAGCATAGTGATTCAGTTTTACATTTTTTCAGATTATTTTCCACTGTAGGTTATTACAAGATATTGATGTATTACCCTGTGCTATACAGGAAATCCTTGTTGCTTTTCTATTTTTACACATAGTAGTTCGTATCTATTAATGCCATACTCCTAATTTATCCCTCCCCTCCTCTCTTTCCCTTTTGGTAACTATAAGTTTGTTTTTTATGTCTGTGAGTCTGTTTCTGTTTTGCATTTAGATTCATTCATATTATTTTTTAGATTCCACTTATAAGTAATATCATATAATATTTGTCTTTCTCTGACTTACTTCACTAATTATAATATTCTCTAGGCCCATCTATGTTACTGCAAATAGCAATATTGCATTCTTTTTTACAGCTGAGTAATATTCCATTGTGTGTGTATATACATATACCACATCTTCTTAAGCTAATTGTCTGTTAAGGGGCACTTGGGTTGTTTCCATGTCTTGGCTATTGTAAACAATGCTGCTATGAGCATTGGGGTACATGTATATTTTCCTATTAGAGTTTTCATCTTTTCCTGATATGCTGGATGATATGGTAGCTCTATTTTTAGGTGTTTTTTTTTTTGAGGAAACAAACCTAAATTTTATTTTCAAATTCTAATGTTAATCCAGACTGAACAAACAAGCAGAAAAGTGACAAAGCTAACTATATTAGCAGACAAAGATGTACCAAATGTAAAACAGTGTGCTATTAACAAAACAATTTGCATGCATATTTATAAGCAATCCTTCTGTACATAAGTTTAACTTTTAGTTAGTTGGAAAAAGATTTCTGACTTTAGGTAAAAATATTACTAAAATAGGGCTGGAGTGGTACCATACTATAGCAAACATATTAGAAAAGTAATTCTCAAGCTTTATCAGTAATAAAGCAGATGGAAACATGAGTGACAAAAAGCTAGTAAAATTCTCTAGTAGAAAAGTCAGTGAAACTCATGCTATAAAATGAAAGTAGTAAAGTCATATAAATAAAGCAGAATAATATTCTACGCTTTAGAGAATGAGGTTAGGTGAAGAAAAATGAACAATTCTAGAACTGCAATAAATCCTCAGTGAAGAATCTTAGTTATTTAGTTGGGAGTTCTAAGTCTTTTTTTAAATCCCATTTTAGATGCCCTTGGTATCAAACACATCTGGATATGTTAATTTGTTATTGGTGATCTATTCTAAGACTTCAGTGTCAAAGATATTCATGACTGTGATTCATATTTGAAACTCAATGCACCAAGACACAAAGTAAAACTAAATGAAAGCTATAATACTAATACCTTTAAAAGGATGCTGCATTTTGCAGTAATATGTACTTCTCGGTTAAGACTTCCCCCCCTCCACCAGGAAAAGTAGAATTTAAAGGATAAGCTTCCCATCAGCTGGCAAAATTTACTTTCAATATTTCTTTTATTTCAAAATCAGTGTTATGCAGCCAAAGCAGTGGAATTAACTGAATATAATAAATTATGAGGCTTCCTGGGTGACTCAAGGGTAAAAGAATCTGCCTGCAATAAGGGAGACCCAGTTTCAATCTCTGGGTTGGGAAGATCCCCTGGAGAAGGGCATGGCAACCCACTCCAGTATTCTTACCTGGAGAATTCCATGGATAGAGGAGCCTGGCGGAATATAGTCCATGGGGTCCCAAAGAGTCGGACACAACTGAGCGACTAACATACACACAATAAACTACTATACATATACATTTATGTATACATTATAGGTAACAAAGTTTATTTTGGCAGAGATTATTAAACAAAATTAAAGTTGCATATGTTAGTAACATATATCACCATAATCTAAACTACTTTATAAAATGCATATGCTGAAATTTAATTTTACCATTTTTGCTTATGCTCTGGTTACAAACAAAACTTTTCATAAGCTTCTACTATTTCTGGGTCTGTCTTATCATCAATATAATCCAAGTGTGGGTCACCAGTCCCCAGTAAATCTGTTCACAGATATAGAGAACTAACTAGTGGTTACCAGTGGGAAGAGAAAAGGTGAGAAGAGCAAGAAAGGGGTCGGAGATTAAGAGGTACAAACTATTACATATAAAGTAAAAAAGTTATGAGGTCATACTGTACAATGGAGTAGCCCTCATAGTCAACAGAGGAGTCCAAAATGCAGTACCTGGGTGCAGTCTCAAAAATGACAGAATGATCTCTGTTCATTTCCAAGGCAAACAATTCAATATCACAGTAATCCAAGTCTACACCCCAACCACTAATGCTGAAAAAGCTGAGGTTGAACGGTTCTATGAAGACCTACAAGATTTTCTAGAATTAACACCAAAAAAAAAAAAAAAAAGATGTCTTTTTCATCATAGGGGACTGGAATGCAAAAGTAGGAAGTCAAGAGATACCTGCCATAACAGGCAAGTTTGGCCTTGGAGTACAAAATGAAGTCTGGAAAAAGGCTAACAACATTCTGCCAAGAGAATGCACTGGAAATAGCAAACACTCTTCCAACAACACCAGAAACGACTCTATACCTGGGCATCACCAGATGGTCAGTACCGAAATCAGATTGATTATATTCTTTCAGCCAAAGACAGGGAAGTTCTATACAGTCAGCAACAACAAGACCAGGAGTTCACTGTGGCTCAGACCATGAAATCCTTATTGCCAAATTCAGACTTAAACTGAAGAAAGTAGGGAAAACCACTAAACCATTCAGGTATTACCTAAATCAAATCCCTTACAATTATACAGTGGAAGTGACAAATAGATTCAAGGGATTAGATCTGATAGACAGAGTGCCTGAAGAACTATGGACAGAGGCTTGTGACATTGTACCGGAGTCAGGGATCAAGACCATCCTCAAGAAAAAGAAATGCAAAAAGGCAAAATGGTTGTCTGAGGAGGCCTTACAAACAGCTGAGAAAAGAAGAGAAGCAAAAGGCAAAGGAGAAAAGGAAAGATATACCCACCTGAACGCAGAGTTCCAAAGAATAGCAAGGAGAGATAAGACTTCCTCAATGATCAATGCAAAGAAACAGAGGAAAACAATAGAATGGGAAAGATTAGAGATCTCTTCAAGAAAATTAAAGATACCAAGGGAACATTTCATGTAAAGATGGGCTCAATAAAGGACAGAAATGGTATGGACCTAACAGAAGCAGAAGATATTAAGAAGAGGTGGCAAGAATACACAGAACTATACTAAAAAGATCTTCATGAACCAGATAACCACGATGGTGTGATAACTCACCTGGTGCCAGACATCCTGGAATGTGAAGTCAAGTGGGCCTTAGGAAGCATCACTACGAACAAAGCTAGGGGAGGTGATGGGATTCCTGTTGAGCTATTTCAAATCCTAAAAGATGATACTGTGAAAGTGCTGCCTTCAATATGCCAGCAAATTTGGAAATCTCGGCAGTGACCACAGGACTGGAAAAGGTCAGTTTTCATTCCAATCCCAAAGAAAGGCAATGCCAAAGAATGCTCAAACTTCTGCACAACTGCACTCTTCTCACATGTTAGCAAAGTAATGCTCAAAATTCTCCCAAGCTAGGCTTCAACAGTACGTGATCCAAGAACGTCCAGATTTTCAAGCTGGATTTAGAAAAGGCAGAGGAACCAGAGATCAAATTGCCAAATCCATTGGATCATAGAAAAAGCAAGAAGAGTTCCAGAAAAACATATACTTCTGTTTTATTGACTACCCCAAAGTCTTTGACTGTGTAGATCACAACAAGCTGTGGAACATTCTTCAAGAGATGGGAATAGCAGACCACTTTACCTGCCTCCTGAGAAATCTGTACCCAGGTCAAGAAGCAACAGTGAGAACCAGACATGGAATAATGGATGGGTTCCAAACTGGGAAAGGAGTATGTCAAGTCTGTATATTGTCACCCTGCTTATTTAACTTATATGTAGCATGTGAAATGCTGAGCTGAATAAAGCACAAGCTGGAATCAAGATTGACAGGAGAAATATCAATAACCTCAGATATGCAGATGACACCACCTTTATGGCAGTAAGCAAAGAGGAACGAAAGAGCCTCTTGATGAAAGTGAAAGAGGAGAGTGAAAAAGCTAGCTTAAAATTCAACATTCAAAAAACTAAGATCATGACATCTGGTCCCATCACTTCATGGCAAATAGATGGGGAAACAATGGAAACAGAGACAGACTATTTTCTTGGGCTCCAAAATCACTGCAGCCATGAAATTAAAAGATGCTTGCTCCTTGGAAAAAAAGCTATGACCAACCTAGACAGCATATTAAAAAGCAGAGACATTACTTTGCCAACAAAGTTTCGTCTAGTCAAAGCTCTCGTTTTTCCAGTAGTCATGTATAGATGTCAGAGTTGGACTATAAAGAAAGCTGAGTGCAGAAGAATTGATGCTTTTGCACTGTGGTGTTGGAGAAGACTCTTGAGAGTCCCTTGGACTGCAAGGAGATCCAACCAGTCCATCCTAAAGGAAATCAGTCCTGAATATTCATTGGAAGGACTGATGCTGAAGCTGAAACTCCAATACTTTGACCACCTGATGTGAAGAACTGACTCATTGGAAAAGACCCTGATGCTGGGGCAGATTGAAGTCAGGAGGAGAAGGGGACGACAGAGGATGAGATTGTTGGATGGCATCACCGACTCAACGGACATGAGTTTGAGCAAGCTCTAGGTGTTGGTGATGGACAGGGAAGCCTGGCGTGCTGCAGTCCATGGGGCTGCAAAGAGACAGACACGACTGAGAGACTGAACTCAACACAGCTCGGATATGGAAGCACAGAGATGTCAGGCAACTTGCCTAAGATCACACAACTCAGAAGTGGAAGCACAGAGAGGTTAGCAAACTTGCTAAGGTCACACAGCTCAGATATGGATTCACAGAAAAGTTAGGAAACTTGCCTAAGACAGCACAGCTCAGAAGTGGAAGCACATAGAGGTCAGGCTATTGTAGCCACACATTCCGGGAAACAAACTCACTCAGAAGGACAATGCAGATAGTGGAGTGCAGTTTATTACACCAGTGGGCCCAAGGCAGTCTCCTCTTAGCCAGGGACCCTGACCAGTTTTTGTGAAAACATTATATACCCTAAGTGTACATGCCCACACCCACTTCCCCAAATTCCCTGAAACTAGTCTGAACAAAGGAAAAGAAAGATACAATCAAAGTTAACCCATGATTCATATGCCTTAAGCCTAGGTAGTTAACAGTGGACAATCATCAAGAGGCCTCTGGTCATACCCCAATAAGCAAAATAGAATGTATGATTCTATTTGGTTACACAGATAATTAGGGTATTCTTTTAGGCTAGGGAGAGTCTAGGTATGAGCTCTGGGGCTCTTCCTTCCAGGGGCCTGGTTTTCCAGTTGGTATGTCATTTCCACAGATACTGGGCATATAGCTCAAAGTCCACAGTCCAGTCCAAAATGGAGTCCTGCTTTCAAGACAGAGCCTGTTCTGTCTGTTTCCTCCTTCAAGGCAATGTGCCTGAGATCACACAGCTCAGAAGTGAAAACACAGAGAAGTCAGGCAAATTGCCTAAGATCACACAGTTCAGATGTGGAACCACAGAGAGGCCAGGCAACTTGCCTAAGATTACACAGCTCATAATGGGAAGCACAGAGAGGTCAGGCAAGTTGCCTAAGATCACACAGCTCAGAAGTGGAAGCACAGAAAGAAAAAGAAAGAAAGTGAAGTTGCTCAGTAGTGTCCAGCTCTACGACCCCATGGACTGTAGCCTACCAGGCTCATCTGTCCATGGGATTTTCCAGGCAAGAATACTGGAGTGGGTTGCCATTTCCTTCTCCAGGAGATCTTCCTGACCCAGGGATTGAACCCAGGTCTCACACATTGTAGGCAGACACTTTACCATCTAAGCCACCAGGGAAGTACAGAGAAGTCAGGCAATTTGCCTAAGATCACACAGCTCATATGTGATGGACAGGGAGGCATGGCGTGCTGCAGCCCATGCGGTCACAAAGTTGGACACGACTGAGCAAATGAACTGAACTATATTGTACAAGTAATATAGCCAATGTTCTACAGTTACATAAATGGAGTATAACCTTTAAAAATTGTGAATCACTGTTGTAAACCTATAATTTATATAATATTGTGCATTTTAAAAGGTAAAAAAGTAAAAGAAAACAAAGTCGGGGTAAGGAGAAAGAGTGCCAATTATTTATTTTTTAAATTAACATAAAACCTGAAACAGTAAAACTACTAGAAAAAAAATGCACAGGAAAAATTAATTGACATTGGTCATGACGATTTTTTGATCATGACACCAAAAGCACAGAAAACAAAAGTAAAAATAGACAAGTAGGACCACATCAAACTAAAAAGCTTCCTGCACAAGAAAGGAAACAATTGCCAGAGTGAAATGGCAACCTATGGAATGGGAGAATATATTTGTGAACCATATATCTGATAAAGGTTAATATCCAAAATACGCAAGGAACTTGAACAACTCAATAGCAAAAAACAAAACAAAAACACAAACAAAACACAACAATAATGCAATTTAAAAATGAGCAAAGGGGAATTCCCCAGCAGTGCAGTGGTTAGGATTCCACGCTCTCACTGCCAAGGACTGGGGTTCATTCCCTGGTCAGGGAACTAAGATTCCCACAAGCTTCACAACGAAGAAAGCAAAAAAAAAAAAAAAAAAGAATGGGCAAAGGTACATCAACTATACTTCAATAAAAGTTAATAAATTTTAAAGTGAGCAAAGGATCTGAATAGCTATTTCTCAAAAGAAGACATACAAATGGCCAGTAGGTGTATGAAAAGGGGCTCACTAATACTCAGGGATATGCAAATCGAAACCACAATTGACATATCACCACATCTGTTAGAATCGCTATTAAAGAAAAGACAAAGGGAAGTGGAAGGAGGGGCTCAGGATGGGGAACACATGTACACCCATGGCTGATTCATGTCAATGTATGGCCAAACCCACTACAATATTGTAAAGTAATTAGCCTCCAATTGAAATAAATAATTTTTTAAAAAAGAAAAGACAAGCATTATTGTTGTGTTTTGTTTGTGTTTTTGTTTTGTTTTTTGCTATTGAGTTGTTCAAGTTCCTTGCATATTTTGGATATTAACCTTTATCAGATATGGTTCACAAATATATTCTCCCATTCCATGGGCAGAGAAGCCTGGTGGGTTACAGTTTATGGGGCCACAAATAGTCAGACACGACTGAGTGACTGAGCACACAAACATACACACTGATACTAGAAACGTGCTAGGAGGGTAGATCTTAAGTGTTCTCACCACAAAAAGGGGAAGGGGTGACTATGTGAGGTGACGAGTATGTTAATTAGCTTGAATGTGGCTGTCATTTCACTATGTAAACATATATCAAAATAGCAAGTTGTACACCTTAAATACAATTCTTATGGTCACTTATACAAAATAACTGAAAAATAGTAAAGGAAAAGAAAATAGACCAGAAATAAGGAAAGGTAAGAAGAAAATGATACATAGCACCAGGTAAGGACATTTAAAAGAACAATATTTATTATAATAATAGGAACAATACCTAACCATTATAGAGAGAGCTTAGGAAGGCTTTTTTCTCCTCTCCTACTTCAACTTTCATTTTCCACCCTTCCAACTCCCAATAAAGAATTCCCACTTATATATCTCAAACCAAAATATCTGTTCATCATTCTTGAAGCAATAGTTGAGCACCAACTTAGTGGCAGGCACTGTGAATTCTGTGATGAATAAAACAGGGCTCCTTTCTTCCATGAGGTCAAACATAAAGACAAGTATTTCCAGTAGGTATATTACCGAATGTAAACTTGTGTGCCCCAGGCACAGTGAGGCCAAACACTACAGAAACATCAAAGTTTGGAGCAGAAAAACGTTTATTTCAGGGCCATGTAGGGAGATGGGGGGCTCCTGCCAACCCCCCCACCAAACTCCGGGAATCCCTTCAGCAAAGCATTTTTTAAAGAGGCCAGGTGAGGTAGATGGGTCGCAGGGTAAGTGATCTTCTCGTAAACAATTCTCTGGTGATGGTGAGGTAACAGGATGGTGTCACAGGGGTTAACATTATTTATCAAGCCTCAGGCTCCAGTAGGCCTGGGGGCTATCCGGTCAGGGTCATCAAGTAGTAAACATCTTCCATTCCCTGTGGGGTTTTCACATCTGCAAAACAACACAGGAAATGTGCATCAAATACTATTATCTATTAACAGGTACTTCAGAGGGAACAAAAGCAGAGGCCATTCCGGAAGGCCTGTGGAGGGGTCGGGAAGACCCCAAAGGGTCCTGCTTGGTTACTGATATTAGATGCTTGACCGTGTCTGCTCTAAGTCCGCAGATGCAAGGGAGAGTGAAGACCAGGACACCTTGTGAAAGGACCTGAGGCAGGGTGAGAACGTGAGGGTGTACGATGTATAAGAGGTTGTTGCAGATGGATTGAAGTAGTGGATGAAAATGGGCTCAAGGAAGGTATTATAGAAAAGGCAAAAAGGGGACCATTCAGAAGCAGGACGAGAGATGAAGCAGACTCTGAAGGCAGGTGGGCTCCTCAGAGCGAAGGTGTGGCCGCATCACTCACCTCCTCCCGGTCCTTGTCCAGGAGATCGGTTTTGCCTCGTTGCTCCCGCAGCGGCGTGAGTGGCGGCCGCGCTCGTGAACGAGGAGGCAGAAGGGGAGGAGTGGTCGCCCGGAGGAGCCGAGGGCAGCTCTTGCCAACGACACCGGGAGCCGGGGTCGCAGGGCTGGTTTCTGGGGCCTCGGCCAGTTCCCGGGCCGAGAGCCAGAGTGCGGGCTAGAGCGGCGGCGCCAAGGGCTCGGGGCTCTTCCACGAACTCCGCCTCCCGGCTAAAGAGCGGGACAGACCAATCAACGCTGCACGAAAAAAGGGGGAGCTCTCTACTAGCGTCTGGCCTTCCAGAATGCCCATGCTGCGGTCCCGCCCAAAGCAGAGGAAACCTTGGAAAGGGTACCAGGCGAGTTGATGACGTCTGGAGTGCACTCCTGCGGGCGGAAGTGCAGTGCGCATCCCTGGAAATGAGCCACCTTGGGCACCCGCTCCCTGCATCCTTTCGGTTCCTCAGGAGACTGAGCTGAACAGGAGACAGCGTCCTTCCTCAGGCCCCTATGTGAAATAACTGAAGGGAAAGGCGATAGGACACTTGTCATATTTCACAAAGAGGCCATTTCGACAGTATAGTCAATTCATCTCGTGTTTGGGGAGGGGGTGTAATATGAAGGCCCGCTGTGCATGCGTACTAAGTCGATTCAGTTGTGTCCGACTCTGTGATACCATGGACTGTGTCTCTTAAGTCTCCTGCATTAGCAGGTGGCTTCTTTACCACTAGCATGACCTAGGAAGCCCTAGGTGTATATGTAAACACATGTACATATACAATACACACACACACACTAACACTTTTACGGACTTCCCTGATGGCTCAGACAATAACGAATCTGCCAGAAATGTGAGACACCCGTGTTCGATCTCTGGGGTGGGGAAGATCCACTGGGGGAGGAAATGACAATCCACTCAAGTATTCTTGTCTGGAGAGGAGCCTAGTGGGCTGCAGTCCATGGGGTCACAAAGAGTCAGACACGTCTGAGTGACTAACACTTTCAGTTTCACACACACATAGATACACACACTATATGTGTCACACCCTGTATCATATAATATTATATTAGTATATAATATAACTATATCAGTTCAGTTCAGTCAATCAGTCATGTCCAACTCTTTGTGATCCCATGAACCGCAGCACGTCAGGCTTCCCTGTCCATCACCAACTCCCAGAGTCTACACAAACCCATGTCCATTGAGTCGGTGATGCCATCCAACCATCTCACCCTCTGTCGTCCTCTTCTCCTCCTGCCCTCAATCTTTCCCAGCATCAGGGTCCTTTCAAATGAGTCAGGTCTTCGCATCAGGTGGCCAAAATATTGGAGTTCCAGCTTCAGCATCAGTCCTTCAAATGAATATTCAGGACTGATTTCCTATAGGATGGACTGGTTGGATCTCCTTGCAGTCCAAGGGACTCTCAAGAGTCTTCTCCAACACCACAGTTCAAAACCATCAATTCTTTGGCACTCAGCTTTCTTTATAGTCCAACTCTCACATCCGTACATGACCACTGGAAAAACCATAGCCTTGACTAGACGGAAATTGTTGACAAAGTAATCTCTCTGCTTTTCAATATGCTGTCTAGGTTGGTCATAACTTTCCTTCCAAGGAGTAAGCATCTTTTAATTTCATGGCTGCAATCACCATCTGCAGTGATTTTGGAGCCCAGAAAAATAAAGTCAGCCACTGTTTCCACTATTTCCCCATCTATTTGCCATGAAGTGATGGGACCAAATACCATGATCTTAAGTTTTCTGAATGTTGAGCTTTAAGCCAACTTTTTCACTCTCCTCTTTCACTTTCATCAAGAGGCTCTTTAGTTCTTCTACACTTTCTGCCATAAGGGTGGTGTCATCTGCATATCTGAGGTTATTGATATTTCTCCCGACAATCTTGATTCCAGCTTGTGCTTCCTCCAGCCCAGCGTTTCTCATGATGTACTCTGTATATAAGTTAAATAAGCAGGGTGACAATATACGGCCTTGATGTACTCCTTTACCTATTTGGAACCAGTCTGTTGTTCCATGGCCAGTTCTAACTGTTGCTTCCTGACCTGCATACAAGTTTCTCAAGAGGCAGGTCAGGTGGTCTGGTATTCCCATCTCTCAGAATTCTCCACAGTTTATTGTGATCCACACAGTCAAAGGCTTTGGCATAGTCAATAAAGCAGAAATAGATGTTTTTCTGGAACTCTCTTGCTTTTTTGATGATCCAGAGGACGTTGGCAACTTGATCTCTAGTTCCTCTGCCCTTTCTAAAACCAGCCTGAACATCTGGAAGTTCACAGTTCATGTGTTACTGAACCCTGGCTTGGAGAATTTTTAAGCATTACTTTACTAGCGTGTGAGATGAGTGCAACTGTGCAGTAGTTTGAGTATTCTTTGGCATTGCCTTTCTTTGGGATTGGAATGAAAACTGACCTTTTCCAGTCCTGTGGCCACTGCTGAGTTTTCCAAATTTGCTGGCATATTGAGTGCAACACGTTCACAGCATCATCTTTCAGGATTTGAAATAACTCAACTGGAATTCCATCACCTCCACTAGCTTTGTTTGTAGTGATGCTTCCTAAGACCTATTTGACTTCACATCCCAGGATGTCTGGCTCTAGCTGAGTGTGAGTGATCACACCATCATGATTATCTGGGTCGTGAATTCTTTTTTATACAGTTCTTCTGTGTATTCTTGCCACCTCTTCTTAATATCTTCTGCTTCTGTTAGGTCCATACCATTTCTGTCCTTTATTGAGCCCATCTTTGTGTGAAATGTTCCCTTGGTACCTCTAATTTTCTTGAAGAGATCTCTAGTCTTTCCCATTCTATTGTTTTCCTCTATTTATTTGCATTGTTCGCTGAGGAAGGCTTTCTTATCTCTCCTGGCTATTCTTTAGAACTCTGCATTCAAATGGGTATATCTTTCCTTTTCTCCTTTGCTTTTCACTTCCATTCTTTTCACAGCTATTTGTAAGGCCTCCTCAGACAGACATTTTGCTTTTTTGCATTTCTTTTTCTTGGGGATGGTCTTGATTCCTGTCTCCTGTACAATATCACAAACATCCGTCCATAGTTCATCAGGCACTCTGTCTATCAGCTCTAGTCCCTTAAATCTATTTCTCACTCCCACTGTATAGTCATAAGGGATTTGATTTAGGTCATACCTGAACGGTCTAGTGGTTTTCTCCACTTTCTTCAATTTCAGTCTGAATTTGGCAATAAGGATTTCATGATCTGAGCCACAGTCATCTCCCAGTCTTGTTTTTGCTGACTGTATAGAGCTTCTCCATCTTTGGCTGCAAAGAGTATAATCAGTCTGATCAGTGTTGACCATCTGGTGATGTCCATGTGTAGAGTTGTCTCTTGTGTTGTTGGAAGAGGGTGTTTGCTATGACCAGTGCGTTCTCTTGGCAAAACTCTGTTAACCTTTGCCCTGCTTCATTCTGTACTCCAAGGCCAAATTTGCCTGTTACTCCAGGTATCTCTTGACTTCCTACTTTAATATTATATAATACAGTGTGTGTACTGTGTCATATATCAATGTATATATGTGTGTGTATAATATTAGCTCAAATCAAAGTACATATTTTTTAAATCTCTCCTGAATTAAAAAAAATATAAATGGAATGGGGAGAAAAGTACAAAGTATTAAAAGCATTTCCTACAGAAATGACAATACGTTTGTATTACAGTTATAATATTTAGCATAAAGAATACAGGGTAGGGCTGTCCTTGATGGTGGAGGAATAGGACGGGCAGACCATTTTCTCCCCCACAAATTCATTAAAAAAAAAAAACATTTGAACGCTGAGCAAATTTCACAAAACAACTTCTGAATGCTGGCAGAGGACATCAGACACCCAGAAAGGCAGCCCGTTGTCTTCGAAAGAAGGTAGGACAAAATATAAAAGATAAAAAGAGAGACAAAAGAGGTAGGGACAGAGATCCGTCCCGGGGAGGGAGACTTAAAAAAGAGAGAAGTCTCCAAACACCAGGAAACACTCTCTCCAGCGGGTCTGTGGTGAGCCTTGGAATCTCAGAGGGCAAAATAACTGGGAGGAAAAATAAATAAATAATTAAACCCCACAGATTACGTGCCTAACAGCAACCCCCAGCGGAGCAGCAGCCCAGACGCTCGCATCCCCCACTAGCAAGCAGGGGCTGGACAGGGAGACGCGGGCTGCAGTGCTTTGGGTACGGACCGGGCCTGAATACCCCGAGGGCAATCTGAGGGAACTAGCTTAAGATATCAACCCAGACTTTGGGATAGCTATCCCGTGAAAAGCCCTAACCTAAGACACTGCCAGGCCCGCTCACAGAACAAAGGACCGAGCAGAGCTAGCCAGCTGCTGACCCGCCCATCCCCCACCAGAGACAGGCAGGCGAGAGCAGCCAGAGCCAGAAGGGGGCAATCGCAGCCCCAGAGAGGCATCCTATACCAAACTGCAAGCAGACTTCGTTGCTGACCAAGACTTCTTGGGATTCTGGACAGTCGACATCTGCTGGGAGGGTCGCAGTCAGAGATCAGCTCCCCAGAAGAGACACACGGCACACCCGAGAAGGTGTGCCCATTGTATACCCAGAAAACCGAGCGGCTGGGACAGGGGAGGCGATAAGTCACGGCGACCTTGCTCGCCAAGCACCTGGTCACCTGAGCTGCTCAGACCTGGGATGGGCACAAAACGCAGGCCCAACTAAGTCTGCGCCTTTGTGGAGTACCCGAGAACCTGAACCTGAGCAGCTTAGACCTGGGGAGTGCGTGCAAACCAGGGCCCGCATCAGACAGTTCCCGGCAGAGCAGCCTAGAGCCTGAGCAGTGCAGACTGGGAAAGCACACACGCCGTGAGCGGGGGCAAACCTGGTGCAGCTGAAACACTGTGGGCACTCCCCACACATGCCAGTGATATTTGTTTGCAATGTTTGTCTCTCCCCACAGCAGGACTGAACAAGTGAGCCTAAAAAAAGTGACCACCACTGCCCCCTTGTGTCAGGGCGGAAATTAGACACTGAAGAGACCTGCAGACAAAAGCCAAATAAACAATGGGAACGGCTTCAGAAGTGACAGGGGCAACAGATTAAAATCCCTGTAGTTAACACTGACTACACTGGAAGGGGCATATAGATATCAAGAAGTGTAAGCTGGAACAAGGAGCTATCTGAAACTGAACTGAACCCACACTGCCCGCAACAGCTCCAGAGAAATTCCTAGATATATTTTTACTATTTATTTATTTTAATTAAAAAAATTTTTTTTCTTTGTTTTTCTTTTTTTTACTATTTTTCTTTATTTTCTTTTAAAATTCTCTATTACTCCTCTATTACTCCTTAATTGTCATTTTCTTTTATTTTCTATCAACGTCCTCTATTACTCCTCAATTTTCATTTTCATTTTCATATATTTTTACTATTTTTTTAATTAAAATTTTTTCCTTTTTTAATTTTTTCTTTTATTTTCTTTTAAAGTCCTCTATTATGCCTCTATTACTCCTTAATTTTCATTTTCATATATTGTTACTATTTTTTTAATTAAAAACAATTATTTTTCTTTTTTAAAAATTTTTGTTCTTTTATTTTCTTTTAAAGTCCTCTATTACTCCTTAATTTTCCTTTTCATTTCACTATAACCTTGCAGAAAAAAAGACCCTATTTTTAAAGCGAACTTCATATATATTTCTTAAATATTTTGTATTTTTCTTTTTCTTTTATTTTTTATTTTATTATTTTTGTTTGTTTTTGTTTTTAATATTGTATTTTTAAGAGTCTAACCTCTACTCTAGATTTTTAAACTTTGTTTTTCAGTATTTGATAAGAATTTTGGACATTTAAGAATCCAACCTTCAGTACCCATTTTTACTCAGGAGTGTGATTACTGGCTTGATTACTCTCTCCCCCTTTTGACTCTCCTTTTTCTCCCCCAGATCACCTCTTATTTCCTCCCTCCCCCTTCTCTTCTCAATCCAATTCTGTGAATCTCTGTGGGTGTTCTGGGCTTCAGAGAACACGTAGGAAACAGAGTACTGCCTAGATCTGTCTCTCTCCTCTTGAGTCCCCCTTTTTCTCCCCCTGCTTATCTCTATCTCCTTCCTCCCTCTCCTCTTCTTCATGTAACTCTGTGAACCTTTCTGGGTGTCATTCACTGTGGAGAATCTTTTCACCATTAACCTAGAAGTTTTATTATCAGTGCTGTATAGTTGGAGAAGTCTTGAGGCTTCTGGAAGAATAAGACTGAAATCCAGAGGCAGGAGACTTAAGTCCAAAACCTGAGAACACCAGAGAACTCCTGACTACAGGGAACATTAAGTAATAAGAGATCATCCTAAAGCCTCCATACCTACACTGTAACCAACCACCACCCAAGAGCCAATAAGTTCCAGAGCAAGACATATCACACAAATTCTCCAGCAACGCAGGAACATAGCCCTGAGTGTCAACATACAGGCTGCCCAAAGTCACACGAAACCCATAGACCCATCTCAAAACTCCATACTGGACACTCCATTGCACTCCAGAGGGAAGAAATCCAGTTCCATGCACCAGAACACTGACGCAAGCTTCCCTAACCAGGAAAACTTTACAAGCCAATCGTCTAACCCCACCCACTGGGAGAAACCTCTACAAGAAAAAGGAACTGCAGACCACCAGAATACAGAAAGGTCACTCCAAACACAGCAATCTAAACAAGATGGAAAGGCAGAGAAATACCCAGCAGGTAAAGGAACATGAAAAATGCCCACCAAGCCAAACAAAAGAGGAGGATATAGGGAATCTACCTGAAAAAGAATTTAGAATAATGATAATAAAAATGATCCAAAATCTTGAAAACAAAATTGAGTTACAGATAAATAGCCTGGAGACCAGGACTGAGAAGATGCAAGAAATGTTTAACAAGGACCTAGAAGAAATAAAAAAGAGTCAATTAAAAATGAATACTGATAAATAGGTAATAAAAAAAAAAAAAAGAATACTGAAAACTTCCGTAAAATGGGAAAGAAAATAGTTACACAAGTCCAAGAAACCCAGAGTCCCAAACAGGATAAACCCAAGGTGAAACACCCCAAGACACATATGAATCAAATTCACAAAGATCAAACACAAAGAACAAATATTAAAACCAGTAAGGGAGAAACAACAAATAACACCAAAGGGATTCCCATAAGGATAACAGCTGATCTATCAATAGAAACCCTCCAGGCCAGAAGGGAATGGCAGGGCATACTTAAAGTAATGAAAGAGAACAACCTACAACCCAGATTACTGTACCCAGCAAGGATCTCATTCAGATATGAAGGAGAATTCAAAAGCTTTACAGACAAGCAAAAGCTGAGAGAATTCAGCACCACCAAACCAGCTCTCCAACAAATGCTAAAGGATATTCTCTAGACAGGAAACACAGAAAGGTTGTATAAACGCAAACCCAAAACAACAAAGCAAATGGCAACGGGACCATACCTATCAATAATTACCCTAAATGTAAATGGGTTGAATGCCCCAACCAAAAGACAAAGACTGGCTGAATGGATACAAAAGCAAGACCCCTATATATGCTGTCTACAAGAGACCCACCTCAAAACAAGGGACACATACAGACTAAAAGTGAAGGGCTGGAAAAAAATACTTCACACAAACGGAGACCAAAAGAAAGCAGGAGTTGCAATACTCATATCAGATAAAATAGGCTTTAAAATTAAGGCTGTGAAAAGAGACAAAGAAGGACACTACATAATGATCAAAGGATCAATCCAAGCAGAAGATATAACAATTATAAATATATACGCACCCAACATAGGAGCACTGCAATATGTAAGGCAAATACTAAAGGGAATGAAAGGGGAAATTAACAACAACACCATAATAGTGGGAAACTTTAATACCCCACTCACACCTATGGATATATCAACTAAACAGAAAATTAACAAGGAAACACAAACTTTAAATGACACAATGGACCAGCTAGACCTAATTGATATCTATAGGACATTTCACCCCAAAACAATCAATTTCACCTTTTTCTCAAGTGCACATGGAACCTTCTCCAGAATAGATCACATCCTGGGCCATAAATCTAGCCTTGGTAAATTCAAAAAGGTGAGATCATTCCAGTCATCTTTTCTGACCACAATGCAGTAAGATTAGATCTCAATTACAGGAAAAAAAATACTAAAATTCCAACATAAACATATGGAGGCTAAATAACATGCTTCTGAATAACCAACAAATCATAGAAGAAATCAAAACAGAAATCAAAATATGCATAGAAACGAATGAAAATGAAAACACAACAACCCAAAACCTATGGGACACTGTAAAAGCAGTGCTAAGGGGAAGGTTCATAGCATTACAGGCTTACCTCAAGAAACAAGAAAAAAGTCAAATAAATAACCTAGCTCTACACCTAAATCAACTAGAGAAGGAAGAAAGGAAGAACCCCAGGGTTAGTAGAAGGAAAGAAATCTTAAAAATTAAGGCAGAAATAAATGCAAAAGAAACAAAAGAGACCATAGCAAAAATCAACAAAGCTAAAAGCTGGTTTTTTTGAAAAGATAAACAAAATTGACAAACCGTTAGCAAGAATCATTAAGAAACAAAGGGAGAAGAACCAAATCAACAAAATTAGAAATCAAAATGGAGAGATCACAACAGACAACACTGAAATACAAAGGACAATAAGAGACTACTACCAGCAGCTCTATGCCAATGAAGTGGAAAACTTGGAAGAAATGGAAAAATTCTTAGAAAAGTATAACTTTCCAAAACTGAACCAGGAAGAAACAGAAAATCTTCACAGACCCATCACAAGCACGGAAATTGAAACTGTAATCAGAAATCTTCCAACAAACAAAAGCCCAGGACCAGATGGCTTCACAGCTGAATTCTACCAAAAATTTAGAGACGAGCTAACACCTATCTTAAACTCTTCCAGAAAATTGCAGAAGAAGGTAAACTTCCACACTCATTCTATGAGGCCACCAACACCCTAATTCCAAAACCTGACAAACATGCCACAAAAAAAGAAAACTACAGGCCAATATCACTGATGAACATAGATGCAAAAACCCTTAACAAAATTCTAGCAAACAGAATCCAACAACATATTAAAAAGGTCATACATCATGACCATGTGGGCTTTATCCATCAGCAGATGGATGGATAAGGAAGCTGTGGTACATATACACAATGGAATATTATTCAGCCATTAAAAAGAATTCATTTGAATCAGTTCTAATGAGATGGATGAAACTGGAGCCCATTATACAGAGTGAAGTAAGCCGGAAAGATAAACACCAATACAGTATACTAATGCATATATATGGAATTTTAAAAGATGGTAACGGTAACCCTATATGCAAAACAGAAAAAGAGACACAGATGTACAGAACAGAGTTTTAGACTCTGTGGGAGAAGGCAAGGGTGGGATGTTCTGAGAGAATAGCACTGAAACAAGCATACTATCAAGGGTGAAACAGATCACCAGCCCAGGTTGGATGCATGAGACAAGTGCTCAGGGCTGGTGCACTGGGAAGACCCAGAGGGATGGGATGGGGAGGGAGGCGGGAGGGGCGATCAGGATGTGAAACCCATGTAAATCCATGGCTGCTTCATGTCAATGTATGGCAAAAACCATTACAATATTGTAAATTAATTAACCTCCAACTAATAAAAAATAAATAAAAAATAAAAATAGAGAAAAAGAAAATAATCCTTAGATATAGAGGACGGAGAGACTGTGTAGACAGCAACTTTCAAGCAGATATCACAGAACTTTAAGGAAAAACCAGTGAAAATCTTAGCTGAATATTTAGTTTGTAAAATAAAAGTGCTTTCTTAAAAAAAAAAAAAAAGAAAGCTGTGGTACACATACACAATGGAATATTACTCAGCCATTAAAAAGAATACATTTGAATCAGTTCTAATGAGGTGGATGACACTGGAGCCCATTATACAGAGTGAAGTAAGTCAGAAAGAAAAACACCAATACAGCATACTAACGCATATATATGGAATTTAGAAAGATGGTCACGATAACCCTGTATGTGAGACAGCAAAAGAGACACATATGTATAGAACAGTCTTTTTGGACTCTCTGGGAGAAGGCAAGGGCGGGATGATATGGGAGAATGGCATTGAAACATGTAAATTATCATATTTGAAACGAATTGCTAGTCCAGGTTGGATGCATGATACAGGGTGCTCGGGCCTGGCGCACTGGGATGACCCAGAGGGATGGGATGGGGAGGGAGGTGGGAGGGGGGATCAGGATGGGGAACACATGTACACCCATGGCAGATTCATGTCAATGTATGGCAAAACCAATACAATATTGTAAAGTAAATAAATAAATAAAACGGGGGGGGGGCGGGGAGAATACAGGGTAGGGCTTTCTTGCTGATCCAGTGGTTAAGACTCCACCTTGCGAGGGTCACGGACAAGATGGTTCCGCCGGTGTAGGTCTCTCCACTCATCAAGCTCGGCCGTTACTCCGCCCTGTTCCTCGGCATGGCCTACGTCGCCAAGCGCTACAATTACCTGAAACCCCGGGCAGAAGAGGAGAGAAGGCTCGCAGCCGAGGAGAAGAAGAAGCAGGATGAGCAGAAGCGCATCGAGCGGGAGCTTGCGGAAGCCCAAGAGGATTACCATATTGAAGTGAGCCTGCCCTTCTCCGGGGCAGTGTGGATGAATAAAGTTTTCTGTGCTCTGTGAAAAAAAAAAAAAAAAAAGAATGCACCTTGCAGTGCAAGGGACACCAGTTCGATCTCTGGCCTGGGAAGATCCCACATGCCTCAGGGCAACTGAACCCATGTGCCACAACTACTGAAGCCCATGAGCCCTAGAGCCTGTGCTCCACAAGAGAAGACACTGCAATGAGAAGTGCACACTGCAACTAGAGACTAATCCCGGCTCACTGCAGTGACGAAGACCCTGCACAACCAAAAATAATTATTTTTCAAAAAAGAGAATACAGGGGATAACCCTGGTGGTACAGTGGATAAGAATCTGCCTGCCAATGCATGGGATGTGGGTTCAATCTCTGATCTGAGAGGATTCTACATGCCGCGGGGCAACTAAGCCCGTGTGTGACAACTACTGAAGCCCTAATGCTCTAGGGTCCGAGAGCCACAACTACTGGGCCTGAGTGCTACAACCACTGAAGCCTGTGCACCTAGAGTCCATGCTCCACAACAGGAGAAACCACTACAGTGAGAAGCCTGAGCACCACAACAAACAGTAGCCCCCACTCACCACAACTAGAGAAAGCCTTTCAGGCAGCAACAAAGACCCAAGGCAATCAATAAATAAATACATAAAAATCATTTTTTAAGTATAGGATAAATTTCAATATATTTAAATAATACAGGAGGCTGAGTTATGTTTTAATTACTGATAAACAACAAATATATTTCTGGATAAGAATTTCCCATGCAATATAGGAGACATACTAAAATATTGTTTGTTATTTATTTAAAATTTAAATATAAGCCAGGGTTCTGCATTTTATCTGCCAATGCAAGTTTATTTCCCATTGTTCAAGGATGAAGAAGAAAGGGTGAAGGGGGGTGTGTATGCTGCAGGAGAATCTATTAAGACTGGGATTATACCACATACAAAATAAAGAGTATTCTATTTAAATTCTACTTCATTTAACAGAAGAAAAAGAAGCAAAGGAGATGGAAAGAATTACTGAACTTCAAGAAAATGTTCTTGACCACATGAGGGACCAAAAGGGATTCATAAAATTCCCTTTTTCTTCTCCAGCCTGTTGTTACCTTGTCCCTGAGGCATAATGTTTCAGTGGGACCTGGTTCATTACCATGAGACTTCCTGTCCTGGCCACTCATGATGTCTTAGTCCTCACTGGTCAGAAATCTGAGATCAGAACTAGGTAAGCAGAGTGAAGGATTAACCTAGAGAAACTCCCAGGCAGGGATACAGAGGAGAGAGCAAAGCATGTCTGGGAGCAGGACTTACAATGAGAAATAACAGGGCCGAACAGTGGCATCCTATGATTGTTAGCTTTAGGTGTGTTTTCAGTTATATTCTTCTGCTGCAGAAAAATGGAAATTGTTTTAATGTTAGCTTCTCAGGCAAAGGTGGCAAATTGGCAACTGCAGCCCAAGTCTATTCTGCAGACCTGTTTTAGATATTCAGCACACTTTTCAAGAAAATATATTTCAGTTAGTTGCCAACATTTTAAAAATGGAAGGATTCATATAAACATTTTGAGGGACAACTCTGGTGGTCCAATGGTTGTGACTCTGCTCTTCTAATGCAGAGGGCTTGAGTTCGATCCCTGGTCAGGGAGCTAAGAGCCCACATGCCATGTGGCTTGGCCAAAAAATTGAAAAAAAAAAACTATTAAAATTTTTAAAATGTGGGGCCAATCTTGAAAAACTGGAAACTACCGCAGTCCTGGCCCAACATTCCTGCCCAGCAACACTGCACTGGAAAACAGTGTTCTCCAATTTGCCAGTCACCATGCTTCTTGCTGTTATATTAATATCACCGGCCTGGCTTTGTCAGCATTTGAGTTTGTAACTCTGATTATTTAAAAACATGTTTTTTTATTATGCAAAATGTCAAACATATGTAAAAGCAGAAACAATCTTAGGATGAATCCCAAGTACTCATCACTTGGCGTCAACAATTATTCATAGCCAGTATTGTTTCATCAACACCTTAATCAATGCTCCAACACACTTGCATCTGCCCTGGAATTATTTAAAGGCAAATCTAGACATCACATCATCTCATCTGTAAATATTTCAGTGTGTGTCTCTGAAAGAACCAGAATGTGTGATTCCTAATTGGGCCTCTTTCCATTATGCCACATATTCCACAGGTAATACACTGAGGGGATGAGGATATATTGCAGAGTAACAGTAGTGAACATTTTCGAGGGCTTCTTCTGTGGCTAGACATTGTGCTATGTACTTGTGTACATTATGTCATTTATTCCTCTCTTCAATTCTATGACAAAGATATCACTATTACTCCTATCTTATAGTCTCCACACAGAAGTTCTCCCTCATATATATGCATACATATACCTATGCACATATTTATTTATATTATATACGTATGAGACATTTATATGTTACTTATAAATTATCGTTATATATATATATATATATATTTAATTGTATACATAGACTAGAAGAAGTGATTCAGTCCTATTTTTTTTTTCCTTTAGAAAATCATGTTCCCTGTGGCAATAGGAAATTTCCAGAAGCTGGAGTTTACATATACCACTTCCCACTCACAAAGACCCAAAGTTCGAAACTTATTCTCCAAACATGGAAAAGGTAGCAAAAACACACAATTTCAGAATGTCTAGGACAAAGATGTGCAAGCCCAGAAGCAGGTTTTAGAATGGCTGCCTCAACAATTTTTTCAAGTTTACTGACCTATATCCTGGCTTCATGCACACAAATGCATCTTGCAAATTCCTTTCTGAGGGAAGAAAACCACAAATATCCAGTGTTTGAAGTTGTAGATGAAATGAAATACACCATGTTCCATCCATGCTTGCTTTTTGGGTGGTGGAGAGCAAAGCAGGATCTTAGTTCCCAGACCAGGGATTGAAACCGGCTGGCCCCCTGCAGTAGAAGCACAGAGTCTTAACCACCAGACCCCCAGGGAAATCCTCATTCTTACTTTCAAATATCTATCCCACAACTCTTCACCCCCACTACATTGTTCTGTAATATCCAGATTGTGGCCTTGCTTTAGTAATGTTTTTCTCTCCACATTAAATTTCAAGGGACCCAGGACTTCCCTGGAAGTCCAGTGGTTAGGATTCCACGTTTCCACTGCAAGGGGCATGGGTCTGATTCCTGGTCAGGGAACTAAAGATCCCACATAAATAAATAAATTTCAGGGACCCCAAAACTCAGGATTCCAGATAAATGATATTTTTGTTTGTTGTATCACAGCATTGTAAATCAACTATACTTCAATAAAAATTTTTCAAAAAATAAAGAAAATGAGGACAATGATATCTGCTGGGAAAAATACTTTTGCAATTTTTTAAAAATCAAAATTAATTATTATGAACAAATTATCAAAATTTTAAATCAGGACAGGATCTGACCCTTCACTTGACAACTGGCCACACCTTACTCTCCTCACCCTGATCACCACCTTGGTTTGAATCAGACGCTGTTTACAAAAATTTAGCATCAAGCCAAAGTGTGGCCACTTGATTCATTTTAATGCTGTGTGAAAATATCTACCCTGGTGCCAGGAAGAATTGCCTCCACTCTAGTGCCCAAGGACAATTTTTTATATAAAATTTATATAATTTATTTAAAATATTTTAAAATTCTTTTGAGGCTGACAAGATTTATTAAAGACATTCTCTTCCTGCAGCTCAATTCCAGAAAAATAAATGACCCAATCAAAAAATGGGCCAAAGAACTAAACACACGTTTCTCCAAAGAAGACATACAGATGGCTAACAAACACATGAACAGATGCTCAACATCGCTCATTATCAGAGAAATGCAAATCAAAACCTCAATGAGGTACCATTACACGCCAGTTAGAATGGCTGCTATCCAAAAGTCCACAAGCAATAAATGCTGGAGAGGGTGTGGAGAAAAGGGAACCCTCTTACACTGTTGGTGCGAATGCAAACTAGTACAGCCACTATGGAAAACAGTGTGGAGATTCCTTAAAAAACTGGAAATAGAACTGCCATATGACCCAGCAATCCCACTCCTGGGCATACACACCAAGGAAACCAGATCTGAAAGAGACACATGTACCCCAATGTTAATCACAACACTGTTTATAATAGCCAGGACATGGAAGCAACCTAGATGCCCATCAGCAGATGAATGGATAAGGAAGCTGTGGTACATACACACAATGGAATATTACTCAGCCATTAAAAAGAATTCATTTGAATCAGTTCTAATGAGATGGATGAAACCGGAGCCCATTATACAGAGTGAAGTAAGCCAGAAAGATAAACACCAATACAGTATACTAACGCATATATATGGAATTTTAAAAGATGGTAATGATAACCCTATATGCAAAACAGAAAAAGAGACACAGATGTACAGAACAGACTTTTGGACTCTGTGGGAGAAGGCGAGGGTGGGATGTTCTGAGAGAATAGCATTGAAACAAGTATACTATCAAGAGTGAAACAGATCACCAGCCCAGGCTGGATGCATGAGACAAGTGCTCAGGGCTGGTGCACTGGGAAGACCCAGAGGGATGGGATGGAGAGGGAGGCAGGAGGGGGGATCGGGATGGGGAACACATGTAAATCCTTGGCTGATTCATGTTAATGTATGGCAAAAACCACTACAATACTGTAAAGTAATTAGCCTCCAACGAATAAAAATAAATGGAAAAATAAATAAATAAATAAAAATAAAGACATTCTCTTTAAAGTATTTCTTGGGAATTCCCTGGCGGTTAGGATTCCACATTCTCATTGCAGAGGGCCTAGGTTCAGTCCCTGGTGGGGGAACTAAGATCCCACAAGCTGGGCGGTGCGGCCCCAAAATTAACCAAATACGCACTTCTTATCAGTGGCCTTAAGACCCCCTAGTTGGTCTTTGGCTCAGAAAAGGACGAAAGAAGCTCTAGGAGAAAGAATGAGTCTTGGGCCCTGCCAGTGCTCCCCGGAAGGTGGGCGCCGTCAGAGTGGACCACTTACTTTGGAACTTGTCCAAGCGGGTTGTAAAACGCTCTTCCGCTCCTGTTGTTGGCAACGGAACGTGAGTGGCGCAGTAGAGGGACTGCTGCCTGTTCCCAGGCTCCGGGGGCTTCAGCCCAGCGCCCTCAGGGTGCTCTTTGTCCGTGGGGCCAGGAGCTCCTGCGCCGTTTGAGGCCGTTGCGGCTGCTCTTAGATTCCGACTGTATTTCTGCCGTCTCGTCTTTCCTGCAGATCACTGGATTACAGGAGGAATTGTATCCGGAAAGGAGGAAAGGCACCTAGATCAGGGCACTGGATGCTAGGGTTCAAGGGCAGGAGCAGGCATGCGAGCCCTGAGCTGAGAGCAGCAGAGGCAGGAGCTCTGCGTCCTGTCCCCTCCCTGCCCTAGGGAAAGGTCGTTCCCTGGAGTTCTGAAAAGCGCCGGTCACCGTCCAGGCACTGACCGTGCACTTCTTCCCAGAGCTCCGGGACGCGCATCCGGTTTCATCTCGGCTGCACTGGCTGGGAGTCCCCTGTGCTCAGGGCTGTGGATGGAGACTCCGTGCTGAGTCCTCAGGTAGTGCCTGGTCACTCCAGAGGTGTAAGCAGAAGCCAAGTGGGGGGTCTCTTGGGGTGTTTGGTCTCAGTAGGCAGAGTGTCGACCTCAGGTTCAGCCTCAGGCTTATATATTCTAAAGAATTTTATATTATTTTACACCATGCTCACCTGTTCACAGACTAGTATTGTTACATAAGCAAAAAGTAAACTTCTCTCTTATTTGCATCTTATAAATTTTGAGGTCTGTTACAGCAATTAGCCGACATTAAATGATGTAAACGTTTTTTAAAAAGAATTTTATTTTATATAATATAAATATAATTCATATATAAATATTTAAGTGAAAGTCACTCAGTCATGTCTGACTCTTTGTGACCCCATGGACTGTAGCCCTCCAGGCTCCTCCGTCCATGGAATTTTCCAGCCTAGAATACTAGAGTGGGTTGCCATTCCCTTCTCCAGGGGGATCTTCCCCACCCAGGGATCAAACCGAGGCCTCTGGCATTGCAGGCAGATTCTTTACTGTCTGAGCCACCGAGGAAGCCCCACAGTATGGGACACATGCTAGGAGCAGCACTCAGCCACTCTCTATTACACCCAAACATTATTTTATAACTTATCAACAACTTAGTGTTGTTGTTGTTATGCAGTCTGTCAGTTGTGTCTGACTCTTTGCGGCCCCATGGACTGTATCCCGCCAGGCTCCTCTGTCCATAGGATTTCCCAGGCAAGAATACTGGAGTGGGTTACATTCCCTTCCCCAGGAGATCTTCCCCACACAGGGATCAAACCCAGGTCTCCTGCATTGCAGGTGGATTCTTTACCATAGTTATATAATTATCAAACTATTTAAATATATATGTTTTCAATATCTATATAAATTAAAATATAGATATAAAATATGGTATATTGATATAATTTCATTTTATAAATATTTTATACATTATTTATATATATTTATAAAATATAATTTAAAAATTTTTGAGACTGACAAGATTTATTAACAACATTCTCTTTATAACATATCTTATCAATGCACTATGTGTGTGTATATATATATACACACACATATATATATCAGGCTTCCCAGGTGGCTCAGTGGTAAAGAGTCCTGCTGCCAATGCAGGAGACGTGGGTTCCATCTGTGGGTCGGGAAGATCCCCTGGAGGAGGAAAATGGCTCCAGTATTCTTGCCTGGAGAATCCCATGGACGGAGGAAACTTGCAGGCTACATACAGTTCATAGGGGTCACAAAGAGTCAGACATAACTGAGCACATATGCACAAAATTTTACAAAGCCATCAGAAGGTTTCTGATCCACGAAGTCCTGAGTTTAGAAAGTAGAAGGGTGTGTGGGGCAGTGTGTGCATGTGCACTGAATGGGGCTCTGAATGAATATTGGAGCTCAGACTTGGTGGGGTCTCTGCCCAGAAGAAGGGGGTCTACTTGATTTTACAAGCTGATTTGGGCACACAGAGGAAAGAGGGGGAGATTTCATTCTAGTCTTGGAGAAGTTTGGAGGTGACTTTCAACCCAGCTCTCCATACCTTACAGCCAGTAATCCTAAAGAAAGGTGAAAGTGTTAGTCGCTCAGTCGTGTCTGACTCTTTGTGACCACATGGACTGTAGCCCACTAGGATCCTCTGTCCATTGGATTTTCCAGGCAAGAATACTGGAGTGGGTTGTCGTTCCCTTCTCCAGGGGGATCTTCCCAACCCAGGGATCAAACCCAGGTCTCCTGCATTATAGGCAGATTCTTTACTGCCTGAGCCACCAGGGAAGCCCTAGTAATCCTAAAAGAGATAGTAACTAAATAGAAATGATTTGTTGGAGCCTGCTTGCTTTGAGTATTTGCAGTGATGCTGAAATCAAAGCCCTCGTGCTACCTGGAGCTTTGAGAGCAGGATCTTGGGGTGGGGTTTGTCCAGCACTCTGGGTGTTCAGATGTACTCTGCCAGAAACCAAATGCACCCCTTGAGAAAGTCCAAGTGCCCAGAGTTTTGGTGATGAATCCATGTCAGAGTACAACTGTAAACCCCTGCCTGGTGCTTAGTATCCCCAAGAATGCTTACATGGGGTCCTTCCCAATTAATACTGTAATGAGGAAAAATGAGCTAATATTTGGAAAGCACTTAGAACAATGCCTTGTGCATAGTAAGCACTACCCAAGGGTAGTGTGCCCATTTTGTGCCCATTTTCAAAGATTTATCACTTTGGACAAAAGGTATTTTAGTGGTGTATGTGGGACAGTGTTAATAGGATTATAGAAAAGGAAATAGTTTGCTGTGATCCTAGATGGATAGAATTGTGGAATTTCAAGTCCACCTGGACAATTCCTAAGAACTAATCTTTTGTAAACATCTGATCTGGCTCAATGTCCAGAAAAATAAGGGACTTGTCCAATACTCAGAACTGGTTGATTCTTAGCCTAGGCCTTCTGATGTTCTGAAAGCCTCATCTTTGATTAAGTAGTGATAGAAGCCTTTAAATAAGTTAGAAGAACCTTCAGGGGAAAATAAACACTGGGCAGAATCTGCTAGTTTGAGACTGATTACCTTTGACTAGGCAAGAGAGACCCATTCTGTTGGCAAAATGGAATGCTGTTAAGACAAGCAAAGGGCTTTGAGCACAGGATTAGGCCCTAGGGAGAAAAAAGGTGAAGAGGGGCAATGTAGGGAGATTCACAGTGAGGGCATACTGGCTTTAAGCCTCCACTCACGATTCAGGATATCAGGAAGCTTAGTCTATGTGGGCCTCTTTCTGCATAATACAGATTCATAATTACACAGTCTCCCCTACCCCTGCCCCCAGTAAGCCAAATCCCAAAGAAAAACCCTAGAGTCTGTAGACGTGGAGACACTTTCTAAGGGTGGACAACTTATATACCCTTTATTTTGGGGAAGACAGTATGTACTCTGAAGTGCTGTTCTATTCTTTTTTAAACTTTCTGCATATATTTACAGATATTAGTTATTTGTTTGGTTTTTTTTTTTAAGTTTTTGGCACATTAAATGGAGAAGCAGGGACTTCCCCAGTGGTCCAGTGGCTAAGACTTTGTGCTTCTAAGGCAGGAGGCTCAGCTTCAGATCCCTAGTGGGGAAATGATCAATAGATCCCACATGCTGCAGCTAAGAGTTTATATGCCGAAATTAAAAGATCCTGCATGCTGCAATGAAGATGGAGAATCCTGCATGTGGCAACTAAGACCCAGTGCAGCCAAATAAATAAATATTAAAAAAAAATAAAATAGTGTTTTAAGAAATAAAAAATAAATAGAGAGGCAGACCAGTTGAGTCAGTGGCTCGCTAGAGACAATGCTGGAGACGGCAGTTTTCATGGTGATTCAGAGCAGAGAAAGGCCCCTGCCCTTTGCAGCATCCAGGGCATCAGCACACCAGGACTTGACCACTTGCCCCATTAACTGACTGACACCCACTGGGCTAAATGTGATCCTTGGGTTCTATCCTCAGTTAAGAAAGAGGAAGGAGGGAAAAAAATGAGATGGGGGGAAAAAAAGAAAATAGGAAGAAATACACATTATGGGGAGAAAAAAACACCACCAGTAATGTAAAGGAGGCAATCAGGAGAGCAGGGCCAAAGCCTGACTTGCCATGTGTTGTGGGCCAGGCATGCACCTGTCTGACTCTTAGCTTCCTCACCTAACCTCCTATGTGGGGCCCTCGTTAAAAAAATATAAAAGTGATTGAAGTAGGAAATGTGTGGTCATTCGTGAAGTTTTATTATTCCCACCTCTATTGATCCTCACAACACCTCGTTTCACTTGGTAGTTATAATTGTTATCCTCGTTTTAAAGATACTTGAACCAAGGCAAAGAATAAGCAGCTCACCAGATTAGCCAGGTTGCCTGTGAATGAACAAAGCTAGGGTTTAGATGCATGCAGTCATTCTGGCTCCAGAGCAGTTGCTTTCATAAATTGGTTCCATCAGATCATGATTCCCATCTACCTTTGCTTAGAATGCAGCTCCATTTCTAATTTTTAATTTAAAAATTAACATTATATTAAATTTAACTTTAGAATTTTAAATAAAAATATTACCATGACTGTAGGGCAATAGTTACCTGGGATACATGGGTGACTGGAGGTTAGATAACACTGGAGGACACCTTCAGCCCTGGAGGAGGGCATGGTAACCCACTCCAGTATTCTTGCCTGGATAATCCCATGGACAGAGGACCCTGGCAGGGCTACAGTCCATAGGGTGGCAAAGAGTCAGACATGACTGAAGGGACTTAGCATGCACACCCCCTGAAGTGTCACAGATGTCCTAGCTAGTCTAATGCAAACTATGAGGAGAATCTGTGTAGGTCTCTCATGTAATAACTGCTCCAAGGCCAAAAATTCATCACAGAGAATCTAGCCAAGAGATGAGGAGGCCTGCATAATCCAGCAAGAGTTAGTCTGAGGATGGAATATCTTGGTTAAAGTCAGGGAGGCTGTAGGATTGCCATCCTTTGACGTCTTTTTTAAAGTAAATTGTTCAATCGCCCTCTTTTAGATGATTTCTTAGCCGTCCTCCAGAAACATGAGGCAGGGGCCACTTACCTATCAGGCACAGTAAATGAGGTGCTTAAGCCCTGTGATCCCACAAAAACAATTAAATTTCTTTCATAAAAGGATGCTGAAGACAATGGTGGTTGTGACGGTAAAAAGAAGATAAATCATATACGATACTAAGCATAGGGCCCATTATGAGAAGCTATTTTGAATATTAAGGATATTAACAGCTCCCAGAGCATCTACAAAACACAACTTGAAGGGAGAACCATAGAGTTCTCAATCTGACCTGGATCTCTTTTATTTGACAATAAATAAAATGTAATTTTGTCCTAAGCAAGAGATTGGAATGCTATTCCTAGTGAAACGGAGGGGGGAAGGGGGAAATTCACCTGGGTTCACAATAGGAGCTCAGCACAGGACGGATTGAATTTGTGCAGAAGACCTGCACCAGAGCCGCTGAGCCGGAGCACAGCAGCAGATGCGTACTGCACTGTGCTGTTCTAAGCCCGTGCAAGGCAAACGTTCTTGGATACACTAAGCCCGGGACTGTGGTGCACACCTGCACTCTGATGTGCATACATTGCTAAAACCCTGGAGTGCTTGAATTTTCTCAACTGTAGGGAGTTTCTTGCAGAGCTTATCTGTCCCAGAATCCTTTGCAGTCCAGCTGCGAGATCTTGCTCGCAACAACGGCAGGAACATGGTGTGCTCTGGAGACGCTCAGAGCAAGCAGTACCCTAGTTAATTGTTTCACCTTAATCACTAGCCCGTGGCATGTGCAAGCTGCCAAATATGAAAGGTTGGACCCTGTAACAGTCTGCAAACTTTCCCACAAGGGCTCCGGCCGTTACTGTGAGGTCTCATGACTCCCACCCTTCCCCTACTCCTCCCCTCAAAATCAACTTGCATTACCCAGGATAGCCCCTTCCTCAGGGTGGACACTCTGCAAGTGGGGAGTAGTGAACTGAACTGTAAACCAAAGCCCCAATTCCACAATACCCATGCCCCCACGAGCACACTGCTATCCCTGGGTGTCTCCATTTTGGGGGCCACGCCCCAGTCACTTTCGCGCCTAAGCAAATCCCACCCCCAGTGACTCCCGGTCAAAAGAGAGCCAATAGCGATCGTTCAAGGTGGAGCGCGGAGTGGGGGGTGAACCCAGCCCAAACCGTTATATACTGTACCACGCCCAAGCCCGAGCGCCAGTCTCGGGCTCTCTGCCTTCAGCAGAGTTCCTCGAGGCAGCGAGCTTCCACGGCGCACCAGCCATGGAGTCTCTGGCCGGGGACCACCAGTGTGGGCCCTACTGCCTGAGAGCTTGCACTTTGGATGTGAGACCTGAATTTGAGCAGGATCAAGGGCCAGAAGGCAGAGAAGGCTACTTGGTGCAAGGAGGTCGTCTGGCCTTCGTGGGTGGCGTGAATTACGTCAACCTCCTCAGCCTAGGCTACTGGAACCAAGAAGCCGTCTGGAACCACCAGGGTCGCCATGGTGGCCAGGAGCCGGAGCAGCAGCCTGCTGAGGAGCCAGCTGAGGGGCCAGCTGAGGGGCCACCCGAGGAGCCAGGCTTAGCGGCGGCTGTCGTCCAGGCGCAGCAGCAGGCGGGCCCGCCGCGCCGTCGTAGACAGCACAGGAAGTTCACGGCCATGCAGCTGCGGGAGCTGGAGGAACTCTTCCAGGAGACCGAGTACCCGGACCTTCTCACCAGGTACGTGGCGGGCTCTGGGAGCGCTGGGTCCCAGTGGGTTTGGGCTCATTTCCAGCCTCCTCTATCCCTCTGTCGGGGCTGTTCCTTCCCTTCCAAAGCCACAAAATCAACCTGTACCCCGGGATGGGGGTGGGGGTAGGAATGCCTTAGTTACGTGGATTCGGTTTGGAAAGTGGTCCGTGGTGGTGGTGGTTTTTTAAACTGTGGAAAAATGTCTGTAACCATAAGATTTACTGTTTTAACATTTTAAGTGTCCAGTTCATTAGTGTTAAGGATATTAATATCGTTGGGCAAGCAAGCTGCAGAATTTTTTAACTTGCAAAACTAAAACTGGATGTGGAAGGCAAGCCACCACCCCCCTCCCCCACCCCGTCGAGCCCCTGAGGACCACGTTTCTTTCTACTTTCTCTTTATATGAATTTCACTACTCTGGGTGCTTCATATAAGTGGAGTTGTACAATGTTTGTCTTGTTGTAATTGGTTTATTTCACCTAGTATAATGTCCTCAGTATTCATCCATGTTGGAGCTGTTTTTTTATTGGAGTTCTGTTTTTTTATTATTAGCCGTCTTATTGAATGTGAAGTGGTATCTCACTGTGATGTTGATCTGCATTTCCCTGTTGATTAGTGATGTTGAACGTCTTTTAATGTGCTTATTCAAATCTTTTAACCATTTTATGCTTTATAAAACTAATATATTTATTTTTTTCTGAATTTTTATTGTAGTAAAATACACATAAAATTTGCTATCTTACCATTTAAAAATTTTCATTTATATATCTTTGAACTTGGTTTTAGTTGCATAGGACTTTTCTCTAAAGGTGGAGTCAGGGGGGTGGGGGAGGGCACTACTCTCCAGTTGCAGTTCGCGGGCTTTTCGTTGGCGCAGGTTTTTTCGTGGCGCAGGTTTTTTCATTGCGCAGGTTTTTTCGTTGCGCAGGTTTTTTCATTGCGCGGGCTTTTTTCACTTCCGTGGTGCGGAGCGTGGGCTAGGGCGCCCCCTGGCTTCTTTTACTGCGGAGCATGCGCTAGGGCGCCCCCTGGCTTCTTTTACGGCGGAGCGTGGGCTAGGGCGCCCCCTGGCTTCAGTAGCTTGCAGCACCTGAGCTTCAGTTCCTTCAGCTCCGAGGCTTTAAGAGCACAGACTCGGTAGTTGTGGTGGCCCAGCTTGGTTGCTCCGTAGCATGTGGGATCTTCCCTGATCAGGGATCAAATCCATTTCTCCTGCATTGGCAGGCGGAGTCTTTACCACTAAGCCACGAAGGAAACCCCTTTACCATTTTTAAGCATACACTTCCATGATATTAAAATAAGTACATTCTTATTGTGCAACTATCACCATGAAACCACCTCCAGAATGCTTTTCCTCTTGCAAAACTGGAACTCTGAACCCATTACATAGGAACAGCCTATTCCCCCCTTCTCCCAGTCCCTGATAACTGCTATTCTTTCAGAGAGGTCTTGGGAGAATACAAATTTTAAAACAAGCATAAAACATATCTATATATTTCATTTTGTCTATAACTCAAATACTAAACACTTGTGTTTTTCTCTCCTCAGAAGGGAGATTGCGAGACGCTTGGGTGTGACTGACACCAGAGTGCAGGTCAGTAAGCCTGAAAAAAACTTTTTCTAAAATTGACTTGGGGATTTGAACACCTTGTCCTGAATACTCTCAATACTCTCATGTTGTCTTTTTTATGTCGGCAAATAAGTCTTGATTTTAGTAGTCTTTGTGGGTAGCAAACTCCAGATTATACATATTTCCTGATACCAGAGGGAACATGATTTCCTAAAGGAAGAGAAACAACGAAATGCTTTCCCTAATCTGTATATAAAATTTAAATATATATATATATTTACAAACATAGATATGTATATCTATATACATGTATATGTGTATATTTAGTAAGGTTCAACTCCTAACAGTGGTATCCTCTAGGGAGCACTTCTGTGTGGAGTCATGTTGGGGCTCAGACTGACTTTGGAAGTATTCAAATTAATATACAGAGGAGCAGGTTGTAAGAGGGTTCAATTGTACTAAATTATTTAAAAGCAGGCATAAACTCTTTGCTAAATGAGTGAATTGATAAATATCAGGGTGAGGGAGTAATTATCCACAGAACACACTATGTGAGTGACTAATAAATGCTGAGACTGATAGGGGAAGATAGTTTAAAAGTCTAATTGACTGGCCCTCCTTCTTTTGTTTTTAAGTGTTTGGGATGGCAGTATAGAGTGGCGGCCCTAAATTTTAATTTTCTAGAATACTTGGATGTGTCAATCTGAAAGCATTGCTAGAATAGTCACATTAAGATGAGAATGGGGGGAAAGTTTGCAAACTTTGGAAATTTGTCTAAAGAATAAAACAGCAAAAAGAATAATATTGAATTAATATTAATTGACCCAAGAAGTATGAAAAGGTTAGAGAAGAAATACAGATACTACACAAATTCAACATTATGAATCTACTAAATGTATAAGTGAGTATTCTCTTGAGGAATTTCTAACATCTAAGGATGTTTTTCCCATTTTGGTAGGACTATTTTTTTAATTAATTTATTTTAATTGGAGGCTAATTACTTTACAATATTGTGGTGGTTTTTGCCACACATCGACATGAATCAGCCATGGGTGTACATGTGTCCCACCATCCTGAACCTCCACCCCCCCCCCCCCAGCCTTCTGTATTGTCCCAGAGCATGCGCTTTGAGTGCCCTGCTTCATGCATCAAACTTGCACTGGTCATCTATTTTGCATATGGTAATACACATGTTTCAATGCTAGTCTCTCATGTCATCCTACACTCGCCTTCTCCTTGGTGGGACTATTTTGAAGAGGCAAGTTTTATGGAATTTGTTTAGTGAGGGGTGGGTGGCCCTCATGTCAGGGTAGATTCCTAGCTATATTAATTTCAAACACTTTTCATTCCCTCAGGCAGTGATAACTAATTTGTAGGTCTTGAGATCAAAAGGTGACCAAAAAACACCATAATTTTTATCAAAGCTTTATTTGCCCAAAAAGAAAAGAAAATCAGGACGAGAGTTGATTAGCTTTGCCACAGAGCGCATGCGCGAGCCAGGGATCGGCGCTGCAGAGCTGGTGGCGGGGTGTCTGAAAAGCAGCCCAACAGTCAGCCTCTTGAGTATCGGCATCCTAATGCCCCAACCTGGGCCCACAGGCCTGGCTCAGGTCGGAAAGGTTAGAAGGAGGTTAGGAAGACTTTCTCAAGTTGCCCAGGCATTTGTAGAAGAAAAGAAAAACTTAAAGTTTAGTGATTTGCTTTCTCCCTCACCAGATTTACATGGTCCTCTTTTGGTGGTATTCTGAAGAGAATATGACAAACAATATGACAAACAAATCAGGGGAAAACTTAATATTCTCATCTATTTCCAAACGATACAGCATGAATTTTCAGTAATACACAATTTTCTACCTTTCACTTGCAAATAGAGCTATTTTGTGAAACCAGTATTGGAAATACAGACCTAATTTGAGCCTAGGACACAACCAGCTTTGGGCTTTGATTCTGTTTACAGAGATTTGACCACTGGTGGTACATTTAGAGCCCCTCCCTGCTCAAAATGAGCCCTGTTACACCAGCCTGGTTTAGGCTATCCATGCAGCAGAGAGACTGCAAATCCTAAGAGGGAAGAATGAAAATGAGGTCTCAGGAAGGGAAAGAGGGCCCTTTGGGTCACTTAAACTTTACAGTTTGGGAACTTTCAAAAGGATTGAAATACAGTGTCAACCCCCATTAACTAGGACATTGAGAGACAGTGAAGTCTGACAGTTTTGTTGGTTTGTTTGCAAAAATAGTAGACAGACTTAATTTTCAACTAGCCCTCCAACAGTAGTTCTCCTCCCCAAAGCAACCATTCTTTGCTTCATATAAATCTTATTTTTTAGTTTTTATTGGAGTAGAGTTGATTTACATTGTTGTGTTAGTTTCAGGTGTACAGCAAAGTGGTTTCGTATAAATCTTAACAGAAGTATTCAATGCATATAAAGGCAATTATGTGTATATTCTTTAAAAAATATAAATGATAGTATCCTATACACACACTGTTCTTCACATTAATAATATAGCTTGCTTAGAGAGTGTTCCATGTTGATAAAAAAATCTATATTAATATATAATGGGCAGATATTTAGGGAGGAGCCATTTAATCATCCCTTGCTCTCATTGTTGTCCACTATCTTCCAAAAATGCCTGTTTCACCTTCTTGCCTTAAGAATAAGGGATGGGATTGGGACCTCCTGGTTGAGTTGCAGCGCCTAGGATAACCTGCCATGCTGGACACCTGCGGCTCCAGTCCAGGATCCTGGAACTCTAGCCAGAGCAGAATGAGCTGCCTTGGTCCCGAGCCCAGGAAGGTTTGTAGGGTGGGGTAGGTTGGAACATGCAGAATTGACAACGGTGACCATGGTATGCCTCTTTCCCCTACACTCTTGGGTGGCCTAAGGTTTTCAAGGGTCTTTGTTAACTTGGGTTGAGTTGATCTCAACTTAACACTACAGGCTAAAATATCAAGGCAGTGTCCAGAGCTTCAGCAACTCTCATTTCCTGGTGACACAAGTCACAACCCACCCTGGGCTCCTTTGCCAGACCACCTTTCTAACTCTCAAGACCTTTCAGAGGACTAATGACCTCTTAGACATCCATCTGTTTAAAAATCCAACAAGTTCCTTCCTATTAATTATTTACTTCATACCAAAGATAGGCTTTTCAAATAGGGAGCTGTTCCCCTCAGTATGACCTTAAACAGATCCACTACTTACCATGCCTAAATCCACCCCCAAAAAGATGACCCTCTCCCTAGTGAGGACAGGGCAGGAGGTAGCCAGATGGCTGATGATCAGCTGTCAGAATAGAGACCATTCTTTATCCTGTTACTGGGCATTTTATCAATAGCAAGGACCCAGTACAATGATTCATAAACTAAACCTGCATCCAATACTTGGGAAAAAATTAGAATATGAAAATTTCATGGAGAGAGATAAAAATAATAAGCTTATGCCAGAACTGGGCCCACAGCAGAGCTCATTAAGAATGAGCTGAAAAGAGGGGGGTGGTGGTTTAATTTTCCTGAGGTACCTTAGTAAGAAGGAAATAGCATCTCCTAATGCCCTTGGAAATCTCAATGTCATATAAAGTTGCAAGCTGTGTTTTTTGTATTATGACATTAACTGTTCAATACCCTAAACCAATCTTTTCTCCCCTCTGATTGTAGGTTTGGTTTAAGAATAGGCGAGCCAAGAATCGGAGAAATGAGAGAGCAGCCGTGGTTCAAGCTCCAACACCTGCTGCCATGAGGCGCCTTTACTTCTTCCTGATGGATGTGCCCTAAGATCTCGTCCGGGTTCTGGAGCCATACTGGAGATGGGTTCTTCTGGTGCCACTGACACCTGGGCTGCCCATGCTGCCCATGCCACCCATACCTCCTCTGTTCTTGTATTAGCAATAAAGAGACATGTTCTCAATATATTTGACTCTGTGTATCAAATGGGGCCAGTGGGTTATGTGTGAAAATTGTTAAGGAAATGCCATTTCAACAGAATGACAAGGTGACCTCCTTCCATGAGGTGACATCCTGGAATCACTACTAGTAGGTCCTGTGTATGTTGCAGAAGTTTCCCAAGCACGCATGGTGAGTTTGCACTGACCCATATATTCTCCTCCATCTCTCTCATCACCCCCACTCTTATCCCCACCCTGCCCCTTTGGGACCACATACATATGCACAATGGGTTGGGGTGAGTCCCTAGTGTGAGAACAGTGTGTTTCCAGACAGGGATGAGCTCCATTCATGCTGACAAGTTCAAGCTGAACACTGGAATCGTAAGGCCATCTTCCCTTAGGAGGCTGCTTGCAAGGATTCGTGGGAAGGTGATAGCCAAGCATTCATCCCACGTGCTCCAAATTCTGTTCACTGTTCTCTCTAGGGAGAAGATGGGGGAATAGGAGTCCTTCTGGCACACAGATTCTGCTGCTTCAAAAGAAACATAAGAGACTTCATCAGGCCAGAAAAAGGCACTTCTCCCTTTTTTCCCCTCTACCCACCAGCCTGGGTATATTCTTCACTCTTCACACCAGCATATTCTATATTCTTCACACCAGCATATTTTTCACTTTCCCAGCTCCGTTCAGTTCAGTCGCTCAGTCGTGTCCAACTCTGCAACCCCATGAACCGTAGCACTCCAGGCCTCGCTGTCCATCACCAACTCCCGGAGTCCACCCAAACCCATGTCCATTGAGTCGGTGATGCCATCTAACCATCTCATCCTCTGTCATCCCCTTCTCCTCCCGCCCTCAATCTTTCCCAGCATCAGGGTCTTTTCAAATGAGTCAGCTCTTCACATCAGGTGGCCAAAGTATTGGAGTTTCAGCTGCAACATGAGTCCTTGAATGTCATCACCCAGGACTGATCTCCTTTAGGATGGACTGGTTGGATCTCCTCGCAGTCCAAGGGACTCTCGAGAGCCTTCTCTAACACCACAGTTCAAAAGCATCAATTCTTCAGCACTCAGCTTTCTTTATAGTCCAACTCTCACATCCATACATGACTACTGGAAAAACCATAGCCTTGACTAGACAGACCTTTGTTAACAAAGTAATGTCTCTGCTTTTTAATATGCTGTCTAGGTTGGTCATAACTTTCCTTCCAAGGAATAAGTGTCTTAATTTCATGGCTGCAATCACCATCTGCAGTGATTTTGGAGCCCACAAAAATAAAATCAGCCACTGTTTCCACTGTTTCCTCATCTACTTGCCATGAAGTGATGGGACCAGATGCCATGATCTTAGTTTTCTAAATGTTGAGCTTTAAGCCAACTTTTTCACTCTCCTCTTTCACTTTCATCGAGAGGCTCTTTAGTTCTTCTTCACTTTCTGCCATAAGGGTGGTGTCATCTGCATATCTGAGGTTACTGATATTTCTCCCGACAATCTTGATTCCAGCTTGTTCTTCCTCCAGCCCAGCGTTTCTCATGATGTACTATCACAACTTCAAATTTATTTTGTCACCTTCAACATCCAATTTCTGCTCTTAACCACTAAAAGGGAACCTCTTGGTTTAATGGTGCTCCAAGCAAAAATAAGCAGATGTTTTCCCAAGCAGTGCTCCAGAATAATCATTCTTTGCAAAGAAACAGTCATGCCTTTGCTTTATTCATATTGTTTCCCTTGTGTGAAATGACTAGGGTAAGAAAAAAAGTAAATTTAGGAGAGTGAAAACCAGGCCTACTTTTCAAAAAGCATTTATTTCCTCTCAACTGAACCCTTCTTGTTGAGTAATCTTTAGTAATGTGAGGCTCCTTAAATGAAGTTTGATATTAAAAGTGATTAAAAATTGCAGTGACTACAGATAAGGTGCCGTAGTTACATCAGATTTCCTTTCATGGAAGTTAATCAAAGACCAGTTTCACAGCACTTCTGTGCTCACACACGAAGGAGACTGTTTTCTCAGGAAAGCGTACACTCTTTACCACAGTGTCCACTAATTTCAGGGGCTTCCCAGGTGGCTCAGTGGTAAAGAATCCACCTGCCAATGCAGGAGATGCAAAAGAAGTGGGTTCGATCCCTGGGTCGGGAAGATCCCCTGGAGAAGGAAATGTCAGCCCACTACAGTATTCTTGCCTGGAGAATCCCGTGGACAGAGGAGCCTGGCGGGCTACAGTTCATGACTGAGCTGTAAGGACATGAGCTCTACAGGACATAACTGAGTGACTAAACAAGCACTAATTTTTATTCCATCTTACCACTTCTCTCACTTGTGAGTGTCAAATGTCACAAAGTGGTTGTCATGTCAGGCTTCCACAGAGAGGATGTTACTGCTACCCAGAGACACCAGGACTTGTTGGGAGTGGGAGAAATTCGAGAATGTTCCCATGTATGCCCACTGTCATTCTCACCAGATGATTTTGAAATAAAAAATTCTTATTTCTTAGTATTGACCACTATCCTTTTTAAAATTTTTTTAATATTTATATTTATATGGCTGCACCAGGTCTTAGTTGCAGCATGCTGGATCTTGGTTCCCTGACCAGGGATCGAACCCCAGCTCCCTGCACTGGGAGTGTGGCGTCTTAGTCACCAGACTGCCAGGGAAGTCCCACCACTGTCCTTTTTTAAACATTAGGTTTCTTAGTACTTTAAGGACCCTCAAACTACAGGGCCTGTACAAGAAAGCTTCAGGACACTGTCAGACCCACTCCTAAGCCCTTCTCCACTCTGGCTACAGTGGAAAGGACCACATTCAGCCTTTCCAACCCGCGACTGAAAGCCAGAGAATACTCAGCACATATCCTCCAGTCAACCCTCACAGCAAGTCTGATACACACAAAGAACTTTTTTTTTTTTTTAATGCTCAGGCTGCCTGGGAAAAACAAACAAAAAAAAGGGAATATCTATCCTGTAAGTGCTGGTATCTTCATTATACACTTTTACTATTATTTTGGGGGGCAGTGGAGTACACAGAATCTTAGTTCCATTACCAGGGATCGAATCCATGCCCCCTATAGTGGAAGTGTGGAGTCTTAACCAATGAAAAACCAGTGAAGTCTCCATTCTTTTTTAAAACATGTCTCTACTTCTTTCAGATGCCAGATGAATTAAGGCAGAGAGGTGGCATGAGGCATAAGAAATCAACAAAACAGGGACTTCCCTAGTGGTCCACTGGCTAAGATTCTGAGCTCCTGGTGCAGGAGGCCCCAGGTTCAATCCTGGTCGGGGAAGTAGATCCCACAAGCCCCAACTAAGAGTTTGCTTGCCACCACTAAAGATTCCACATGCCAAAACTAAGACCTGGTACAGCCAAATAAATAAATATATCTTTAAAAAGAAAAGAAATAAAAAATAAAATGAAAAACAAAAAAAACAAAAAAAGAAAGAAATAAGCAAAACATTGCTGTAGCTAATAATTTACCCTTAGTCTAGGTTTGCCAAGAGATAGATCTTCTAAAATTAATCCCCCAATTTAATTAGTGCCCCAAAAAGAATTTCTCTCAAGGTACATTTCAAATATCCCAAAGACATAGATCAGAAATCAATTATTCTGACATAAGAAATAACCTGGATTAATAATAAAAAATCTTTAGAAACTGGCTACCAACAACTACAGAGAACTGAGGTAGGTTGTCTTTGCAGATGTTCATTTTGGCTAAAAAGTTGTATATAAGCATCATCTTATAAGGAGTGCAGTAGATTCAGCCTATTACAATAGTAATAATTTCTAGATGTAGTGTTGCTTTCTAAAATTTTCCACAATGAAGAATACATGCCAGTGAACTTTCAAAATAGTAAGGTTGGTGATCGAATGAAAGTGAGAGTCACTCCGACATAAATCACAGCAAGATCCTCTATGACCCACCTCCCAGAATATTGGAAATAAAAGCAAAACTAAACAAATGGGACCTAATGAAACTTAAAAGCTTTTGCACTACAAAGGAAACTATAAGTAAGGTGAAAAGACAGCCCTCAGATTGGGAGAAAATAATAGCAAATGAAGAAACAGACAAAGGATTAATCTCAAAAATATACAAGCAACTCCTGCAGCTCAATTCCAGAAAAATAAATGACCCAATCAAAAAATGGGCCAAAGAACTAAACAGACATTTCTCCAAAGAAGACATACAGATGGCTAACAAACACATGAAAAGATGCTCAACATCACTCACTATCAGAGAAATGCAAATCAAAACCACAATGAGGTACCATTACACGCCAGTCAGGATGGCTGCTATCCAAAAGTCTACAAGCAATAAATGCTGGAGAGGGTGTGGAGAAAAGGGAACCTCTTACACTGTTGGTGGGAATGAAAACTAGTACAGCCACTATGGAGAACAGTGTGGAGATTTCTTAAAAAACTGGAAATAGAACTGCCATATGACCCAGCAATACCACTTCTGGCATACACACTGAGGAAACCAGATCTGAAAGAGACACGTGCACCCAATGTTCATCGCAGCACTGTTTATAATAGCCAGGACATGGAAGCAACCTAGATGCCCATCAGCAGATGAATGGATAAGGAAGCTGTGGTACATATACACCATGGAATATTACTCAGCCGTTAAAAAGAATTCATCTGAATCAGTCCTAATGAGATGGATGAAACTGGAGCCCCTTATACAGAGTGAAGTAAGCCAAGAAGATAAAGAACATTACAGCATACTAACACATATATATGGAATTTAGAAAGATGGTAACGATAACCCTATATGCAAAACAGAAAAAGAGACACAGAAAATACAGAACAGACTTTTGAACTCTGTGGGAGAATGTGAGGGTGGGATATTTCAAAAGAACAGCATGTATACTATCTATGGTGAAACAGGTCACCAGCCCAGGTGGGATGCATGAGACAAGTGCTCCGGCCTGGTGCACTGGGAAGACCCAGAGGAATCGGGTGGAGAGGGAAGTGGGAGGGGGGATTGGGATGGGGAATACGTGTAAATCTATGGCTGATTCATATCAATGTATGACAAAACCCATTGAAATGTTGTGAAGTAATTAGCCTCCAACTAAGAAAAAAAAAAAGAAAGAAAGTGAGAGTCACTCAGTCGTGTTCAACCTTTTGCAACCCCATGGACTGTAGCCCACAAGGCTCCTCTGTCCATGGAATTCTCCAGGCCAGAATGCTGGAGCGGGTAGCTGTTCCCTTGTTCAGGGGATCTTCCCAACCCAGAGATCGAACCCAGGTCTCCCACATTGCAGGCAGACTCTTATACAGTCTGAGCCATCAAGGAAGCCCAGAAAGAAGGTACTGTCAACTAAAAAAAATGCACAACCTAAAAGTTGAGAATTATGTTTTATTTGGTGGACAAAACTGAGGACTTTAGGCCAGAAAATCTCTCAGATAGCTCTGAGGGATGGCACCAAACAGGTAAAGGAGGAGCCAAGCTACATAAAAAACCAGGTAGTTAGAATATCAAAAGATTACTGTTAATTCAAGAAAACCAAATATTTAGCACTTTTCTGTGTATGGGAAGATGCAAGAGTCCCGGCTTATGGAAATCATTCCTTTGAAAGGCACCTCAGCTATCTGGGCTGGTGTCCAGCTTTTCTCAATCCTGAATCCCCTCAGGTGCACCATTGTGGTAGGGCTGCAGTGACTGTCAACTTGATAACTTGATGACTGCAACATCCTTTGTTTACTGAAATGGTAAGCGACATTTCTCATTCACATTATGAACTGTCTAGGGGCTTCCCAGGTGGCTCAGTGGTAAAGAATCCACCTGCCAGTGAAGGAGACATGGTTCAATCCCTGGGTCAAGAAGATCCCCTGGAAAAGGGCACAGCAACCCACTCCGTTGTTCTTGCCTGGAGAATCCCATGGACAGAGAAGGCTGGCGGGCTACAGCCCATAGGGTCACACAGAGTTGGACACAACTGAAGCGACTTAGCATGGAAACAACATGAACTGTTTGAGGGGAAAAACTGTTTGAGGGGAAAAACCCAGCAATCCCACTCCTGGGCATACACACCAAGGAAACCAGATCTGAAAGAGACACGTGTACCCCAATGTTCATTGCAGCACTGTTTATAATAGCCAGGACATGGAAGCAACCTAGATGCCCATCAGCAGACGAGTGGATAAGGAAGCTGTGGTACATATACACCATGGAATATTACTCAGCCGTTAAAAAGAATTCATTTGGCCGGAGAGCGAGCGGCGGGTAGGTTGCGGGCCGGGCGCCGGCGCCCCGCCTCCGCTTTCTTTCTTCTGAGGGCGCGCGCTCGCGGCCTCCGCGGCCTGCCCCGCCCGGCCGAGCGGAGGGTGCCGGGGGCGGCCGGCGCCTTGAGGTCCGGATCATTGGGGCCACCCGGCCACCGCCGCCCTCCTTTTGTTCCTCGGCGCGACTCAGGCCGGGCGGAGGGGCGGCCGCGGACCCGAAGGCCCAGGATCGAGGCAGGGCCGAGCGCGCGGGGCCTGCGACGCCCACCGACGGCGGGTGCCCGGGGCCGAGTTCTCACGGGCTCCCGAGTTGCCTGTCAGACCTCCCGGGCGGCCGCATTGTCGGATCAGAGGCCGCCTTCGGAGACCCCAGCTCTGGGAATGCGGCGCTGCGACGCAGCCCTGTGCCCACTTCCCGATGCGGGCTCCGAGCTGCGGCCCAGGGCAGGGGGTGGGGGACGCTGCGAGGCCCTGGAGCTTCGGGCGCAGGCGGGGTGGCCCGGAGCTGTGAGTGCAGGCGGAGTGGTGGCCTGGAGTTGTGGGTGTAGACGGAGTGGCCGGAGCTGTGGGTGTAGACGGAGTGGCCTGGAGCTGTGGGTGTAGACGGAGTGGCCGGAGCTGTGGGTGTAGACGGAGTGGCCCGGAGCTGTGGGTGTAGACGGAGTGGCCCGAAGTTGTGGGTGTAGACGGAGTGGCCCAGGGCTGTGGGTGTAGACGAGTGACCCAGGGGAAAAATTAATAAATAAATAAAAATAAAAAGAATTCATTTGAATCAGTTCTAATGAGATGGATGAAACTGGAGCCCATTATACACAGTGAAGTAAGCCAGAAAGATAAAGATCATTACAGCATACTAACGCATATATATGGAATTTAGAAAGATGGTAACCATAACCCTATATGCAAAACAGAAAAAGAGACACAGATGTACAGAACAGACTTTTGGACTCTGTGGGAGAAGGCGAGGGTGGGATGTTTCCAGAGAACAGCATCAAAACATGTATATTATCTATGATGAAACAGATCACCAGCCCAGGTTGGATGCATGAGACAAGTGCTCGGGGCTGGTGCACTGGGAAGACCCAGAGGGATGGTGTGGGGAGGCAAGTGGGAGGGGGGATTGGGATGGGGAATACGTGTAAATCCATGGCTGATTCATGTCAATGTATGGCAAAAACCACTACAATATTGTAAAGTAATTAGCCTCCAACTAATAAAAATAAATGGAAAAAAAAAAAACAGATTCATGTAACCTGGATCTTGATTCAAACAAATATAATGAGAACCTTGGAATTCTAACTCAGAAGTGCCTGACAATCAAAATTCCAAGACCTTATATTTTTTAATTTTATTTATTTGGCTGCACCTGGTCTTAGTTACAGCATGTGGGATCTAGTTCCCTGACCAGGGATCAAATCCAGGTCCCCTGCATTGGTAGTGCAGAGTCCCAGCCGATAGACCACTGGGGCAGTCCCCCAAGCTCCTATTTTAACTGCAAGTACTCAGACAAAAAGGCCAGGGGGAAAGGAAGGAACCAGAAACAATCTTATCAAGCAATACAAGAGTGTGGTCCCTCCAGACAGATGTGAAAAGTGACTTTTTAAATTAAGAAAAGAATTGCTATAAATATATACAAAATAGGGCAATGAAGTTTGTTTTGAGTTGTCTTCAAAAAAACAAAAACCACATTTGCCTGAATTCTGATTATGGGGCATTGTGCTTACTACAAGGCACACACAGAGCACACATACTGAACACCATGCTGTCATCTGGTGCTGATGGAGCTCCCCTAGGAAATTTCAGACCCTGGAAGGGAAATAATGAAGCTAAAATAGAATCCTTCCCTGGATTTCCTGATTGGTAAGTTCAGCTTGGTCCACACCATGGACTGGGGGGGTCTCAAAACCTTGAGTGGGACTGCCTTCGTGGCTCAGGGGTAAAGAATCTGCCTGCCAATGCAGGGGATACAGGTTAGATCCCCGGTCCAGGAAGAACCCACATGCCTCAGGGCAACTGAGCCTGTGTGCCACAACTAGTGTGCACCAATGCTCTAGAGCCCGTGCTCCACAAGAGAAGCCACTGCAACGAGAAACTTATGCACCGCGACTAGAGAGTAGCCCTCGACTGCTGCAACTAGGGAAAGCTCGAGTGCCACAAGGAAAACCCAGCACGGCCATGAATAAATAGAAACCTCCGGAGTCAGCTGCTATGACAACACAACCCTCATCACATACCCCTCATCCTAAGAATGCTGCTTGAGGTGAGAGGGAGGTTCAACAGGGGGGGGACGTGTGTATACCTATGGCTGACTCGTGTTGATGTATTTCAGAAACCAACACAATATTGTAAATCTATGATTCTCCAATTAAAAATAAATACATAACATTTGAATAATAAAAATATGAAAAATGACATTACTTTTACTTTGGGATTCATTTGAGACTTTCCTTACCCTCCCGCCCATTAAACCAGCACAGTAGGGCATCTCAAGGAAAGTACCTTTTTGTCTTCTGGGTGGGGGGTGGGGGGTGGAGTGGGGTGGGGGGGAACACCCAGGTTAAAGAAAGAAATCACAGTAGTCTCTCTGCACCACAGGGGACCTCTGTGGGCATCCAGTCCATTCCCTTCGTCGTACAGATGAGGGTATGCAAACCCAGAGCAGTTGGGTGGCCTGCAAGAGAGGGCATGTGGAGTCGTCTCAGAAAAGGCGTCTCTGGGTGACCGAACTGTTCCCGGGGCCCAGATGCATCCAGCTCTGGGCAGTGCAGAGGCAGGTTCAGTTCTTCAGCACTTACCACCTCCAGCATGCACAGAACTCTTTCCTTCAAAGAGCTGTTGACTTCAAGTTCCTCACTCAGCCTCAGCACTAAGGCCCCTGCCCTCCACCCTTAAGGCACGCAGTCTCCTAGTGTCCACTCCCGCACCGCAAAGGTCAAAGGGTTGAGACAGGGATGCCACGCCTACTGGATCACAGAAGCTCTGATTCCAGGACAACAGCCATTTCCTCCAATCTCCTGGCAAAGCCAAGCCTGCCCCCTGGCAGCACAACTCATGAACAACAGCCTGCTGTGCACAGTTGTTGAATAAGCTTCTTAAGGAAAGATGGCTAATAGCTTGGAAAACTTAATTTTGCCAGTAGGAATACAAAAGACTTTTAAAGCCCATTCTTTCATATTTCACAAACAAGGGGATACAAGTGATTTAAAAGGTGGTATTCAGGCATGGGTAGCACACTGCTACACTCAGCCCCCTCCAAACCTCAGCCCCCAGACAAAACTAGGGCCTGTATGAGCACTGCAGAGTTGGAACTTGATTTTCTATTTCAGGCCTAAGAATCTTGGTTTAGGAAAGTCCCTGGTGGTCCAGTGGCTAAGACTCCATGCTCCCAATGCAGGGGGCCCAGGTCTGACCTCTGGTCAGGGAACTAGATCCCACATGCCACAACTAAGATCTGACGCCACCAAATAAATAAATTTAAAAAAAAAAGAAAGAACCTTGGTTTAGGTGTGGGGGACAGGGAATGTAGGCAACATAACGACCAAGGAAGAGCCTCTGTCCCATTCCCCTTGAACATGGTTGTAAAAGGAGTGAAGCAAAGGATACTTTGAAATTAGAAGTGGAAAAAGAAGTTGTAGTAACTAGAGGGAGAAAGAAAACCATGTCAATGGCTGGGCACAAAGTTGTTGCTGGGCTGTAGGGAGCTGGGTGGTCAGCTGGGCTGGGAGGTAGCCAGTAGGACACAACTAGATGACTCTGACCAGCTGAGCTTTATAAGACAAAAGATACAGAGAAAGGAAAAACAGAACTCAGGTTCATGTGCAAATGAGTCCCTAACATTTTCCACAGCTCCCATCACAAGATCAAGCAGCAGAGTTGTCTTTTTCTCCCTGGTTTACCCTCCTTTTAACTCAAAAAATTCACCTGAAGCAATTTCACCAGGATTGAAATACTCATAAGGAAGGAAGGAAACTTAAGACAGGAAAAAAGTCTAAAAATGTGATAGCTTCTGGCCCAGTCTCCAGTCTCAGCACCCTTTGAAACAGCCAGGTTCCATTTTGTCATTCTAACCAGAAGAAGGCTGTCTCAGGAGTTCCATGGACCCACTCATTCACATCCAAACTTCAACTCTAGTCGAAACTCAGGAAGAAATACTGAAAGGTGCCAAGTTAGTTCTCACATATTCTGTTAAATTAAGGGTTCACTTTAATATAGTCTCATGCAATATTTCTGGATAAAATTAAACAGATCAAATGATTGGCTATTGATGAGGGATTTTTGGGGTTTTTTTTACAATAGCTGCACTATTTAAATGATTTTCCTTTTCTCTGCATTGTATACTTTTTTATTTGATTCATTCATGCATTAGTTTATCAGAATTTAAGACCACATATAACATATGTGTGCATGCTAAGTTGCTTCAGTCGTGTCCAACTCTGCGACCCATGGACAATAGCCCACCAGGCTCCTCTGTCCATGGGATTTCCCAGGCAAGAATACTAGAGTAGATTGTCATGCCCTCCTCCGGGGGATCTTTCCAACCCAGGAATCAAACCCACATCTTGTATGTCTCCTGCATTCACAGGCGTGTTCTTTACCACTGCAGATAAGATGCATATAATACAGTAAGAAAAAAAGTTAACTGTGGATTAAGCTGTCCTTTTTAAAAGAGAAAGTGATTTCCTTTTTCCTGGGTGAATGATAAGCAGCCTATGAACAATATCAGAATATGGAAGTCTCACACTTTTATTTATTTTTAATTTAAAAATAATTTATTTTTGGCCATGCCACTTAGCATGCAGGATCTTAGTTCCGACCAGAGATGGAACCCGAGCCTCCTGCGTTGGAACTGGCTAGTTTTAACCACTGGACCACCAGGGGAGTCGGTGGAAGTCTCATAATTTTAAAAGCAAGATAAAAATAAAGCACGAATATAGTCAGCATTTCTGCTGATTTGAACCCAGAGTTTTCAAGGTGCACATCTTTAGTTTATTTTAATACATCAGTATGGTTTGCTTGGCTAAACTATATGTTTTAAATATATATGAAGGTACTTTGTGGAGTGTTGAATGCAATTTCACAGGCATGCATTCAGAAGAAGTCCAGTTATTTCATAGTTAAAGCAAAATAAAAAACAAAACAAGGCTTGAATGCATGAAATACCAGAGTTCCATATTTAAAATATATGTTTGTCCTTAAATAAATAGTAAATGAGTGGTACATTTATCTTTGAATATCAGTTGTTGGAAAATAGGTATATACCTATTTATATATATACCTATATATACCTATATATATACCTATGTATTTATATATATACCTATATATACCTGTGGAAACAGTGACAGACTTTGTTTTCTTGGGCTCCAAAATCACTGCAGATGGTGACTGCAGCCATGAAATTAAAAGAAGCTTGCTCCTTGGAAGAAAAGCTATCACCAACCTAGACAGCATATTAAAAAGCAGAGACATTACTTTACTAACAAAGGTCTGTCTAGTCAAAGCTATGGTTTTTCCAGTAGTCATGTATGGATGTGAGAGTTGGAACATAAAGAAATCTGAGCACTGAAGAATTGATGCTTTTGAACTGTGGTGTTGGAAAAGACTCTTAAGAGTCCCTTGCACTGCAAGGAGATCCAACCAGTTCATCCTAAAGGCAATTAGTCCTAAATATTCATTGGAAGGCCTGATGTTGAAGCTGAAACTCCAATACTTTGGCCACCTGATGCGAAGAGCTGACTCATTTGAAAAGACCCTGATGCTGGGAAAGATTGAAAACGGGAGGAGAAGGGGACGACAGAGGATGAGATAGTTGGATGGCATCACCAACTCAGTGGACATGAACTTGAGTAAACTCTGGGGGTTGGTGATGGACAGGGAGGCCTGGCGTTCTGCAGTCCATGGGGTCACAAAGAGTCAGACAGAACTGAGCTACTTAACTGACTGAACTGTTGCATATTACCATGGGAGGTAGTGTCCAGTTTTGGTTAAAAACATAGGATTTTTAACATCAGCAGAGCTTTTTTCATCTGGCTTCGTGTACCAGGTATGAGATGGTGGGCTGGTTACCCTTTCTGAGCTATAACCATCTGATCTATGAAATGGGAGAAAAAATAGTTCCCCAGTGCAGAAATGTGATAAGGAAGGTGAGCATAAAAGTATTGGCTATTATTATTATTATTGCTACCTGCAAAATACAAATTTCCCCACAGCCTCACAAACATTATGCTTTATTGTTTTAAATTTTTGTTTGTTAAATAGGTATAAAATGGTATTTGTTGTATCTGTACTTCCTTGTTACATGATGAGGTTTGTATTGTCTTTTTATTATTATTTTTTTTATTTTGCTGTACCAGGTCTTATTGTGGCATGTGGGATCTATTTCCCCAGCTAGGGATTGAACCTGGGCCCCCTGCATTGAGAGCACAAAGTCTTGGCCACTGGCCCAGCGGCCTACATATTTTTCAAGTGTTATCTTCTGTGTGCTTTTTGTCTTGTGATGCCTGTTCTCTTCCTCATTGAGCATTCAGATTTTTGGTCTTATTCACTCAGAATTTACTCATTTTAAAGATATTTCTAAAGTAAGTAAAGCTTATCTATCATTCACTGCATATATTTCCCCTATTCTGTTGTTTTCCTCTTTTTCTTAGTGTTGTGGTCCATGTTTTTGTTTCTGATTTTGTTATTACTTCAGAACTTTAAAATTTTCCTCTCTCATAGTTGTATTACATTTTGTTAAATAATTGTGTTATGAAGATTTGTTTATTCCATACTTTGATTTGATTTTGCCTGATTTTAACCACTTAACCTTGCTGAGATGTATGGCGCTTCATAGTTGGAAAAGCTAGAAAGATGATAGGAAAAAACACCTCCCTTGTACCATTGCTGTGACCAGTAGGAAAGGCAGTGTGTGTGGTGTACAACAAGGTGTCTGAAGGTACAGAGCAGGCTCAGTACTGTGAAGGGAAAACAGCTATTTCAAGTTGCTGCCTAGGCACTGGACAGTAAGACAACCCTGGACACTTAGATGAGGACCTGAGCTTAGGATTCCCACTACAAGTTCCTGCTTTACTGTTCCCAGGACACCTTTTAAAATAACTGCTTAGGGATTTCCCTGGTGGTCCAGTCTCCAAGACTCTGCACTCCTAATGCAACGGGCTCAGGGAACTAGATCCCACATGCTGCAACTAAGACCCAGTGCAGCCAAATAAAAATAAATAAATAAAATGGTAAACAAAACAAAGCAAAACACTTCCTTCTTAAAAGTTTAAAAGAACTACTTAGATTTCAAACCCCCATGCCCCCAGCCAAAATTAGTGACCTCTACCCCAATCCACCTCCCAAGTCCAGGGGCTTGCCAACCTGTTTTCTACCTCCATGCTTGTGACCTGGGATGGAGAACTCCCCTTCCCCCAGGTCACTGCTCTTTCTACCCCCCTTTCTGGGGTTTGTAAGTAATAAACCTTGTGACTTTACTTCCTCTGTGTGAGTGTTTGGAAACTGTACCTTCAATCAAAATGTCCCTGGGATTTTCCTTTTCCTAAAGTGGGAGCTCAGATGCTGAGGTAACTACCTGCCAACCCCGAGTGGGTGACTTGAGGCAAGGAAAAGACTTTAATCAGGGAGGCGGCAGACCGAGAAATAACAGGCTAGCACCTCAAAATAACCATCTTACTGGGGTCTGGATGCCAGGTTCTTTGATAGATCAGAGATGAGGGGAGGTGAGGAAGCAAAGCAAAAAAGCCATGAATCTTGCAAACATCTCCTAGAATAGCAAGCCTCAGGCAGGGGATGTGTTAATTTCTTCCTTCCTACCATTCACAAGTGGACAGGGTTCTGAACAAAGGCACTTTAACAATCAGGCAGAAGGACAGGATTCTCTGAGGCAAACCATTCTGTATGATTATAATAACAAAAGCAAAGAGAGGCAAGTCAAAGAAACAGTTCCAATATGGAGTCAGAATTGGCTTCCTCCCTGCAACAAAGATACAGTATTAAGTGCCTTCCAAACTTTAAGAGGGCATAATCCGGGGACTTCCCTGGTGGTTCAGTGGCTAGGACTCTGTGCTCCCAATGGAGGGGGCCAAGGTTCGATCCCCGGTCAGGTGGTCCCTAGATCCCACATGCCGGAACTAAGAGTTAGCATGCCACAACTAAAGATCCTGCTTGCTGAAATACAGATAGAAGACCCCCCATGCTGCAACTAAGAAACCAGTGAAGACAAATAAAAACTATAAAAATAAATATTAAAAAAATAAAATAAAATACGGTAGGAAAGCTGTTCCTCTGTTGACGAAATACCTGATGGTGATATCTTGGTGTTGTTCTCTTCTTCCAGTCAGGTCCATGGTCTGACAGCGGGCTGCTCTTAAAGGCTTAGGCTGAAAACTCCAAGGTTGCCTGAGAGTCTTGACCAACCCTACCCCAAACACAAGTTCTTACAAGTAAGGGAAAAGAGTGGGCTTCTGGGGGTGGGGATGTTTTCTGGTCTCCAGAAATAAGGTACATTATTAGGCCTAGAAGGGAAAGATATGCTGAATAAAGCTTTCTCCTAGACCATGTGGTAGGTATCACACAGCAAGATGCACACAATATATCAAAGAAACTCTTAAACACATTAAAAATCACATTATTTTTCTTGTGAAAGTAATACTCCATGTTCTCATTGTATTCGTTACCTTTTACCTACTGTCTTTGGGTTGTAGTCATATGGTGTCGGGGAGGAGGAAATTTCCCCCTTCCTTTCTGGGTTCTTTTGGCTAGTCTAATAAATTGACAGAAGGCAGATTAACAGGACGAAAAAAACAATTTATTTCATATGTACAGAAAGAAAGGTGAAAGTATTAGTCACTCATTCGTGTCTGACTCTTTTTGACCCATGAGCTGTAGCCCATCAGGCTCTTCTGTCCATGGGATTTCCCAGGCAAGAATACTGGACTAGGTTGCCATTCCCTTCTCCAGGGGGATCTTTCCAACTCAGGGCTCAAACCTGGGTCTCCTGCATTGCAGGCAGATTCTTTAACACTAGTGCCACCTGGGAAGCCCCATATGTATGGAGGTTTCATACAAATAGGACCTAAGAAGTGACCAAGGAAGGCAGTTTTGGTGTGTGTGTGTGTGTGTGTGTGTTTTAGACAAAGAAATAATAAATCTGTGAGGAACTGACAGGACAAAAGAAATTTAGCCTGGAAGCTTAATTAGAGGAACATAAGCAAAGCTTGGGTTTGGGGTAGTAAACCAGTAAAGAAGTAACAAAGTTTGTTTGCACAGGCTTCTCAGCCTTGAATGTCCTGTCTCTGGTGATAAGGATGTTTCTCTCCTGGTACACAGAGTAAATTTTGCAAGGGAGAATTATTTCTAACTTTGGGGGGGGGGGGGTAGAGAAGAAGGTCAGAGTGTTCCTCTCACACCAGCCCTTTCTAAAGTAACAGTTTGAAAAAATACTTTATTTATCTGGCTGCACTGGGTCTTAGTTGCAGCATTCAGGATCGTTGTTTTAGTTGTTGTATGTGGGATCTTAGTTCCCTGACCAGGGATCGAACCCAGGCCTGTTTTAGCCACTGGGTCACCAGGGAAGTCCCTCAAGTAACTTGAATTCAAAATAATCACTATGCCACTGTGGCATGTTCTAGGGTGGCCTGCTCTGAGCCCCAACAATAGAAACCACATGATCACTTAAAATGTTTCATCTGATCTCTTTGTAAAACAAGTTTATTATTTGGTCTCTGTTTTCTGAAAGTAAGGTTCCTGCCAAGAAACAGAACAACAAATGGTACAAAATAAGTTCAGACTAACAAAACAACAGATACCTAAATTACCACAACTGAATTCACCATTAAGATCTGCCTGGCCATTTTCTCAGTTCAACTCTTAAAAACAACTTGGTGTTTAATCTGGAACCAAGATTTGTGGAAATTCCTGAAGTCATTTGGCTCATCCACAAACATGAGCCTCTAGAGGTGAGGGACTATATTGTGGCCAACAACATAAGACAAAAATACACCAAAGAAACCTTTAATGATGATAGATTATACAAACATAGCTTTGGATTTATTCTATAAAGAATTTTCCTTCTTTTTTGCTTTCTACCAAAACACATCAAAATACTGATCACAGAGAGACAGTGGAGAGTGATCCTGAAGAGAGATGGTGTTAATAGTTCCCTGCCCAGGAACCGAACTGGGGCAACTTGGATGAAAACCCTACCCACCAGACCACCAGGGGCTAGAAGCTAGAAGCAAAGTGGCCCTGGCTCTTTCCCTCCCATTTGAAAGCAAGAATGTCTCAAGGAGGCAAAAACTGCAAAAACAGGTACAAAGTTTATTATTAGAGACATAGCATAATCTGGGGGAGAGCACACAGAAAAACAGGCTGTTTATTCAAGAGAAGAGCTAGGCAGAAATACACTCCCAGAGAGAAGGTGTGGGCGCCCCCTAGTGAGGAGGAGTGGCATAAGCCAAAAGCTAGGCAGAAATACACATCCAAAGAGGAGCGCAGGCATCCAGAATTCGGGGGTGCAGTAAAGAGGTGATTTTAAATCACTGATAGAAAACAGTTCTTCCGGGTCTTTGTTTACTTTTGGCCAATTATCTTATTTCTTTCTTCATACCTGACTAGCCCTAAGACCCTTCCCAATATGTGTGTGGAAAATTTTTCAAAAATGGATTCCACCATAGAGGCCTGAGGCTATATGTCCATACTTATTATGGGGTGGTGGCCCCTCCCTTTTCAACTCCCCAAGAAACCTTCCTGCACATGTGCAGATAGGGAAGTCTTCCTTAACCTCAGGAGTGGGCACCTTCTGTCTTCAGCAGAGCTCAGCTTTTGCCACTAGCTTTGTTCTAGGAGTGTCTGGGTGAGAACAAAGCTTGAATTTTACTCCACCTGACAAACACCAGCTGTCCAGCCGAGAGGCCCATCTATCTGCTACCGCAACAGGAATACTCTAAGAGTTCCCAAGCAGCTCAGTGCACTTTAGTTCAATAACTCTCCACAGCTCAGCCAGACAGCTGTGGGCCACAAGGGTCTGCCCCTGCTTCCTTTATTTTTTTTTAATTTTTAATTGTTTTGGTCCAGCCAAGCAGCATGTGGGATCTTAGTTCCTCAGCCAGGGTATAACCTGTGCCCCCTGCATTGGAAGTGTGGAGTCTTAACCATCGGAATGCCAGGGAAGTCCTTGCTCCTGCTTCCTTTAGAAAACAAAGGAAGAGCATACCCCCAAGAGCACATCCTCAGGGATTAAATAGCTGATAAGAGGAGTGGGTATGAGGTGTGGGGGTGGGTGAGTGTGGAGAGATGTCATTGCATAAGCACATCCAGACCCAAACTGATAAAGCTATTCTCCTTGAGTATCTAAAAATCTGCATCTACATACATGGGATTCCCCCAGGGGCTCAGTGGTAAAGAATTGGCCTGCCAAAGCAGGAGACTCAGGAGAGGTGGTTTCTATCCCTGGGTTGGGAAGATCCCCTGGAGGAGGAAATGGCAACCCACTCAAGTATTCTTTCCTGGAGCATCCCATAGACATGTGTGTGTGTGTGTGTGCTCAGTCGCTCAGTCATGTCTGACTCTTTGCGACCCTATGAACTGTAGCCCACCAGGATTCTCTGTCTATGGAATTCTCCAGGCGAGAACATTGGAGTGGGTTGAGGGGAAAACATAATTATTTCATGTGTTTTGTTTCACACAAAACTACAGGAGAAGAACTCTGAGTTTTGGGGGTCACAAAATGATCAGGGTGATATGGCACCTTGAAAACCCAAGTATTATTTAATTCTACTCCCCCCACCCTATCCTCATGTGGAAGTTTCCTGCTGAGGATGGCAAATTACAATCCCATCTATTTGCCATGTTCTCTTAGAGCACAGGGCAGTTGCTGAGAGGGAAAACTAGCACTCAGTTCTCACAGTGACAGTAAACTGCATTTTCCTCTCTGCTTATCAAACACCCAGAACAATTAAAGGGTCTTCATTTCATTGTAATTATTCATACTTCATTTCATTGAAATCACTGCTGTCTGTTCTCCTTCTTGGCTGTGGGGATCTTCAAGGTGCCATCACACACTCGAACAGGAAACCTAACCACTTCTGCCACCTCCACTCAGTTTTGCAGTGGCCCTGGGGAACTGCCCAACAGCACAGTAGAACAGTGCCTTTGGGGTATTGGGTGTGGAGTGGAGAGCTGTTAAAGTACTCTCAAAGACAGCATCAAAACCTCCCACATTCAGAGTGAATTCCCTCTTCATTTTGTATAAAGTTATAAAGCACTTCATTTATAAGCTCTCCTCATTGGACCCTCGGGGAACTGAGGCTCAGGGCACTGAAGGGGCTTGCCCAAGGTCACAGAGCCGAAAGGTGGTGGATTCTCCTGATGCAAAAATCCTCACAACATTTTGTCTCCATGTTGTGTGCTCGTGTCCAACTCATTCTGACCTTATGGACTGTAGCCCACCAGGCTCCTCTATCCTTGGGATTCTCCAGGCAAGAATACTGGAGTGGGTTGCCATTTCCTCCTCCAGGGGATCTTCCCAACCCAGGGATTGAACCTGCATCTCTTACATCTCCTGCAGTGGCAGATGAGGTCTTTACCACTGTCTCTGCCTGGGAAGCCCTCTGTCACCACATGTCACATCAAATGGCAGGATAAGAAATGATTTTTTCTTTGCTGTCTCCATCAGAGGTTCATGACAGGTGAGTGAGTTTGGATACATCCTTGGCAAAACACATGCTTAATGCTTTCAGGAAATGGATAAAGTCCTGGTTTCCAAATAAGCCAAGGGAGAATCTGACATCTGACAATCATTTAAAAAGAACCATCACTCTCTGAAGTTGGGAGGATGGAGAAATTGCTCCAGGATCCTCACAAGTAGGACTCCGAAACCACCGTCTGATGTGTTCATTAATGGAGATTCAGATAATGTTTCCCTTTGTGTTTTTCAGTGGATTTGTTACTAGAGAGAAAAGATGGTCTTTCCCTTGAACATGTGGCTTCATCAGTGCTCTGGCTTGAGTCATAACTCCCCTAACATATTCCACCACCATGAAGGCCTAAGTTGGACATATTTTTCCATCATGAAGATCTAAGGCTCTGCCAAAAAGGTACCCATGAACAGAGTTATGTTTTTTGTTTGTTTTTTAAATTTTTTGGCCACACTATGTGGCATGTGGGAGCTTAGTTCCCCAATCAGGGATCGAACCCATATCCCCTGTATTGAAAGTGTGGAGTTTTAACTTCTGGACCACCAGGGAAGTCCCTGGAGTCATGTTTTTGGTGCTCATTTAAAGTCTCTCTTGTATTATCTGAATGCTCTTTCAGTATAAAAACTTGAGTCCAAACACTGGCTCAGTGGTAAAGAATCCAACTGCCAGTGGGGGAGACGTGGGTTCGATCCCTGGATTGGGAAGATCCCCTGGAGAAGCGAATGGCTACCCACCCCAGTATTCTTGCCTGGAGAATTCCAAGGACAGAGGAGCCTGGTGGGCTATAGTCCATGGGGTTGCAGAGAGTCAAAACACGACTTAGCAACTAAACAGCAACAATGAATGTACATATCTTGAAATCTGGACATTAAAATGTGAAAATATTTTTCCACAGGGGCAAAATGTTATCACATCACACACAAGCCAAAACCATCTTTTACAGGATGAAAAATACAAAGGTAAATAATTATTTACCTCATTCTTAGTGTTAACCTTTTTATTCCTGAATGTTTTCCTTCCCATGATCCATTGTATTATTAGATCTGACTGGATCAAAATATGACCCAAACCCCAAACTAATGTTCAGTGGAGTGGAAGTGAGAGTGGGGGTGTTGCAGAAACTGGTACTTGAGAAACCAAGCACCACACTCGGAGAGCTGGAGAACTCAGGTTTATTACACCAGCGGGCCCAGAGGAGTTAACACTCCAAGCTCTGAGCCCCAAACAAAGGGGTTATAAAGTTTTTATACACAGACAGGCATGATTAAGCAGGTTTGTGGGTTTGCAGGGGCTGGGTGATTGCAAAGAGCAGGACAAAGGTGAGTGAGATAAGTTCTAGTTCCTAGTATTGTAAGTCCCTACTTTCTGAGACCTATGTGATCCAGACTTTGCAAGGAGCAAGATAAGTTACAGAGGCAGAAGGAGCAGGAGGTTATGTAATTTTAAACTTTTCCTCTTCATTCACCTCTTGATGCTTCTATCACTCATTGTAGAAAGCATCATCTCATGTTTTTGTAGGACCTTCAGAGCTCTCCCTTGTTTAGGGGGTTATATTGAGCTATTACCATTTGTAACTTTATGGATTCAAGAGGTTATGAACTGGGTAATAGCATTGAGAATACAAGAGCCAAACAGGAGCATCACAAAGAACATGAAGAGAGGATCAGTTAAAGTGAGAAGCCATGATGCCCAGCTCCAGATATTGTTCCCATTACCCCGGGAATTTGCTAGTTCCTCTCTCCTTTTTATGATTCCTTTCCTTAGCTGTTGGGCCATGTCCCTGACTATTCCTGATTGGTTTTCATAAAAGCAGCATTCTTCGTTCAAGAAGAGGTAGAGTCCTCCGTTTTCAGCTGTCAGTAGGTCTAGCCATCTCCTATTCTGTAAAACCACCTCAGCCAGGGAGTCTAATTGGTCCTGTAATGAAGAGCACAGCAATAATACTGATTCGGGATAGAGGCCAGGGTTGATAATGAAAATCCGTCGATATTTTGATAGCCAGATCCTCTAGCTTCCACTGTGCGTTGACCAGTCAGCTGCCGGAGTGTGGCTGAAGCAAGGCTGAAGAATCCTCAAGTTTCTGCCGTGCGTTGACTAGTCAGCTTCCAGAGTGACTACAGCAGGGCTCAGCGTCCTTTGTGGGTGAGGGCCGTTGTCTTTGGAACTGGACCTTGAGGAGGTTATGGGGGCCCCAAACTGCTTTCTAAATGTCCTCATCACGGGAAGTAGCTGCCGTCTTGACTCTGGTGTGGTGGATCCAAGGGATGACACCTATAACTTTAACAGCAGTAGGGGTTGCCAGGACGACCGTGTGAGGGTCAGTGCAAACTGGCTGAAGTGGTTTTTTTTCCCCTAATCTTTAACCCATACCTCATTTCCTGGCTGATAGGGATGAACTCAATTGCCTAAAGGAATCAGTGTCCTTTCTAAGGTTTATTGGGCGATATGGCAGAAGACTTTTCCCAGGGCCTGGAGGTGTTGGGACATCTCCAGGTCAGCTAGTTGTTGGTGGTCTCCCTTGAGCTTTTTTTTTTAATCATGGGGGTGGTCTCCCGTATAAGATCTCAAAGGGAGAATAGCCTGAGGACCTTGGGGTGTATTTATGGAGGGAGGTGAGAGTCCACAGAATGATAAGGCAGCTTGTTCCAGCACTGTCTGGGTGTTGGCGGAGGGATATTCTTGTCGTACTACTACTTGGAGAAACAAACTTAACAAGAAAGTTAAAGATATATGGCCCAAGATTAATAGACGTAGAAAAGTTGTTGTGGGGTTAGCCAGGAGAACCAGGTCCAGACGTTGGTTAGTGACATTAGTGTTTCTCTAGAATGAGAAGATGCAAGAATTTGGACTCAGAAAAATCTTCACCTGATAACATCTGGCAATCTGAAGGCCTGTTTTCCGGGTTTTTCCCAGGGCACAGAGTGCCTTATTTTTTGTCTCCACCCTGAACTCCTTTCAACGGGGTGTGGAAGATCAGCATCTTGTAGTGGTCATGATTTAATCTTTGTAGAGGTAGCTGGCAAGGGCCAGCTTCCAGTCAGCAGGGCCCCTTCACAGCCACTTTATTTGACTGTGTTTTGGGGGCATTTCATGGTCATTGTGTCCCACGGTGCTGGGAAGGCTCATTCCAAGGTCTAACAAAAATTCCATTGACAGGACACTCAATGTGTTGTCACTAGACCAAGCCTGTAAGTAGCAAAAGTCTCTGGACCATACCTGTCTTATTTCCCTCTTGGTCCAGGAAAATATTTCCTCTTGTTGCTTCTTCCATATCTAGAGATACAACTATTGACCTCATACGGAACTGCATATCAGCATTTTATCACAGGCTCAGTCATACATTTGGTAATGTAAGAAATAATCGTCTGAAGCAAGCTACATAGAAAATAATATAGCTAGCAGTTATTAGTAAGGTCACAAGCAAGAATTTAAGTCAAGAACTTTCATTGGGTATAGCCCGGTATACCCCAGGTCATCTGACTCAGTGAAATGATTACAGCCAAATGTTAATCTCCTGGTTGTACCTCAGGGAGCATCTGACCTTTATCCAAAGATTGGTTAATGAGATAAGCTTTAGAAATAATCTTAGAGTATCCTTTTTAATAACTCAATTAACCTTTTTAGCAATATAACATAACAAGAAACTATCTTAGAAGTGAGTTTTAGTAAGCACAGACCTTAATTAACAAAACTAAACTTAATATTCAGTGAAACATATTTTTTTCTTTTTGTGGAGAACTCATTGTGAGGGCATTAACACTGTAGCCAAGGACAGAGGAGCCTGGCGGGCTACAGTCCATAGGGTCACAAAGAGTCGGACATGACTGAGTGACTAACAACAGTAACACATTTTATTAGGAGTGTACCCATACATAATCAAATGTATTTACATCTATCAAATGGTTTATTCTACTACATTAATTTTTCATCTTCTGCTATAAAAAATTTTTTATGTAGCTAAAGGATTCTGATTTTAAAAATAATTTCTAGATTTCCTACCTTGCTTTAAAAAGTCTCCTCAAATTCCTGATTATGTACAAACTTCCTAAATTTCTTCTGAAATGTACTGCTTTTAAATATATAATTTTCATATACTGTATTTCCTGTGTGGGCTGTGGTAGACCCAATTTATTTTCCTCCAGAAACATGAAAAAAAATTTAGTACTACTTATTGAAAAACTATCCTTGACTCCCTGATTTGAAATTCCTACTTTACTAAACAACACATTCTTATGTATATACCTGAATCAGTTCAGTTAAGTTCAGTCGCTCAATCATGTCCGACTCTTTGCAACCCTATGAACCACAGCACACCAGGCCTCCCTGTCTATTACCAACTCCCAGATGTTACCCAAACTCATGTCCATTGAGTTGGTGATGCCATCTAACCATCTCATCCTCTGTCGTCCCCTTCTCCTCCTGCCTTCAATCTTTCCCAGCATCAGGGTCTTTTCAAATGAGTCAGCTCTTCGCAACAGGTGGCCAAAATACTTGAGTTTCAGCTTCAACATCAGTCCCTCCAATGAACACCCAGGACTGATTTCCTTTCGAGTTGACTGGTTGGATCTGCTTGCAGTCCAAGGGACTCTCAAGAGTCTTCTCCAACACCACAACTCAAGAGCATCAATTCTTCAGCACTCAGCTTCCAGAATGGCTGGCTCTAGGTGAGTGATCACACCACTGTGATTAGCTGGGTCATGAAGATCTTTTTTGTACAGTTCTTCTGTGTATTCTTGCCACCTCTTCTTAATATCTTCTGATTCTGTTAGGTCCATACCATTTCTGTCCTTTATCTAACCCATCTTTACGTGAAATGTTCCCTTGGTATCTCTAACCTCCTTGAAGACATCTCTAGTCTTTCCCATTCTATTATTTTCCTCTATTTCTTTGCATTGATCGCTGAGGAAGGCTTTCTTATCTCTCCTTGCTATTCTTTGGAACTCTGCATTCACATGGGTATATCTTTCCTTTTCTCCTTTGCTTTTTGCTTCTCTTCTTTTCACAGCTATTTGTAAGGCCTCCCCAGACAACCATTTTGCCTTTTTGCATTTCTTTTCCATGGGGATGGTCTTGATCCCTGTCTCCTGTACAATGTCACAAACCTCTGTCCATAGTTCATCAGGCTCTCTATCAGATCTAGTCCCTTAAATCTATTTCTCACTTCCACTGTATAGTCATAAGGGATTTTGTTTAGGTCATATCTGAATGGTCTAGTGGTTTTCCCTACTTTCTTCAGTTTAAGTCTGAATTTGGCAATAAGGAGTTCATGATCTGAGCCACAGTCAGCTCCCAGTCTTGTTTTTGCTGACTGTATAGAGCTTCTCCATCTTTGACTGCAAAGAATATTACCAATCTGATTTGGTATTGACCATCTGGTGATGTCCATGTGTAGAGTCTTCTCTTGTGTTGTTGGAAGAGGGTGTTTGCTATGACCAGTGCATTCTCTTGGCAAAACTCTATTAGCCTTTGCCCTGCTTCATTCTGTACTCCAAGGCCAAATTTGCCTGTTACTCCAGGTGTTTCTTGACTTCCTACTTTTGCATTCCAGTCCCCTATAATGAAAAGGCATCTTTTTTTTGGTGTTAGTTCTAAAAGGTTTTGTAGGTCTTCATAGAACTGTTCAACTTCAGCTTCTTCAGAATTACTGGTTGGGGCATAGGCTTGGATTACTGTGATATTGAATGGTTTGCCTTGGAAACGAACAAAGATCATTCTGTCGTTTTTGAGATTGCATCCAAGTACTGCATTTTGGACTCTTTTTGTTGACTATGATGGCTACTCCATTTCTTCTAAGGGATTCCTGCCCACAGTAGTAGATATAATGGTCATCTGAGTTAAATTCACGCATTCCAGTCTATCTCAGTTTGCTGATTCCTAGAGTATCAACGTTCACTCTTGCCATCTCCTGTTTGACCACTTCCAATTTGCCTTGATTCATGGACCTAACATTCCAGGTTCCTATGCAATATTGCTCTTTACAGTATCAGACCTTGCTTCTATCACCAGTCACGTCCACAACTGGGTATTGTTTTTGCTTTGGCTCCATCCCTTCATTCTTTCTGGAGTTATTTCTCCACTAATCTCCAGCAGCATATTGGGCACCTACCGACCTGGGGAGTTCCTCTTTCAGTATCCTTCATTTTGCCTTTTCATACTGTTCATGGAGTTCTCAAGGCAAGAATACTGAAGTGGTTTGCCATTCCCTTGTCCAGCGGACCACATTCTGTCAGACCTCTCCACCATAACCCAACCGTCTTGGGTGGCCCCACACAGCATGGCTTAGTTTCATTGAATTAGACCAGATTGTGGTCCGTGTGATCACATAGATGATCAAATATTTACATAGGTACCACTAATTACCTACATTTAAATAATTTCTTCCATAAGAAATATTAACTTAAGAATGTTTTCAACATCCTGACTTCAGGATCCTGACTTTCAACATCCTAGTTGTCTCCAGTTATTTCTAGATAGGTAGTTACCTAGGCACCACAAATTGTCTATAGCCCTAACACATGAATTCTATGAGAAATATGATTTTGGGCTTGACAAAAATGGGTTTTCCAGCTTCCTGCCTTCACCTCCTTAGTCTAGCTACAGGTAGTTATCTCTATATAAATCTTACCTAGGTAAGTCTATTTAGAGGGCTGCTTCCACGTTACAAAAAGCTGTCACATGACCTGAATTGTAACAGATATCCTAGCTAGGCTAAGGAACACCAGGATCATAACCATTAGAGGTTTCTCAGGTTATAACTAATCCCAAGCCCAAACTGTTCATTGTAGGTGAGGTGAGTAGGGTGGAGAACAAAGTTCTGGAAGATGGTCCCAAACAAAGGGAGAGAGAGGAGGGGAAAGAGGAGGGTGAGAAGGGGAAAGGTGGGCACCAAGGAGGAGACTAGAGGAGGCAAAGAAGAAAAAGCAGAATTTAACCCAAGTCCAGGGGTTTTCCAGGTGGCTCAGTGGTAAGGAATCCACCTGCCAATGCAGGAGACGCAGGCTACATCCCTGAGTCGGAAAGATCCCCTGGAAAAGGGAATGGCAACCCACGCCAGTATTCTTGCCTAGAGAATCCCATGGACAGAGGAGCCTGGCGGGCTACAGTCCATGGGGCTGCAGAGTTGAACACGACTGAGCGACCAAACAACAACAACCCAGTCCACACAGCCCCCAGCATAAGAAACCCGTGCACTTTTGCAGAGGGCCAGCAGCCCCAGATGCGCTAGCGGAGCATAGCAAAGCAGATGCTCTATCCTCCACAATCGCGTCCAGGGCCAAAGTAAGGGCCACGTGCAGTGTTCTACACTTGCCCTCTGACATAGGTTAGTACGAATTTGGATTACTTGTTGCATTTGTAAGGAACAGGCTGGATTTCTTGCAGTAGGCATCTGAGTACACTGTGTGCTCTGCAAATACAGCCCCAAGTTCCCGCGCCCCAGTACCCCCCAGGGAACGAGAGGAGACGGGCTCTGCTTTTAGCGCTTTATTGCAAAACCCCAGCAAGTAGTCTCCCACCTTCCACCCCGTCTTTCCGTCTGAATCACTCGCCCGTTTCATGGACTTTGAGAGCGAATGGAACAGAATCGCAGTCCCATCCATTAATTACCGACTTCCCAAGAGGGAGGTCGCGCTCAGAGCCCACGCGACAAGAGGGGACGACTGTCGTCTCAGCCGGCTGGGATTGCTGGGGCCCCAGGGTTTCTCCAGTCCCACCTCTGCGTCTCCCGCTCTGGGGGTCAGGGGGTTGGGGGGGAACTAATGACAACAAGCCTGAGCCCATCGAGGGCCAGGCGGAGAGACGGTCTCCCAACATTTCCCCCAGGCTCCCGGGACGCCTCATTGAGGTCTCATTCCCTCCCCTCTTCCCCGTCCCAAGTCAGCTCGCACAATCGGGAGAAGCCCCTAGTTCAGGACCGACCCAAGGCAGCAGCCGGGAGTATTCAGCTCAGCCACAAGTGGGAGCTCGCGCGCCCCCACCCGCTCGCCCCCTGCCAGGACTCTCCCCACGCGCATCTCTCTACTCTATGGCCACGCCCTGTCCACGTGCACGCCCCAACGGCTACGCCCACCGCACGCGCCGTTACTGGGGAGTTCGCGTAGCCGACGCCGAATAGCTGGCGCGTGGGCGTCGGCGTGAACTGCCGCAGACCGGCTATAAACTCCCAACGCCGCGGACCGGACGTTGGGATCGCCGCCATCAACAGCGCAGAGTCGACCGAGGCGCGCAGCGGCTTGGACAGCGCTAGCAACATGGACCGTGAGCCCGGACGCCAACACGAAGACTCCGGTTACCTCAGTCTGGGAGTCGACGAGCTCCAGGAAGATCCCGGTCAGTGCCCAGAGCGGGATAGGTACACTGGCGAACTCGAGGGAAAGGCCCTTTCCCTGGGAGAGGCGAGTGGACGGGACGCGGCTGTGGTGCGGTCGCCGTCGCCTCTCAGGTCGCGGGCCTGCGCCTCCCCCAGCCCCGCACCCTCGGCACTCCGACGCCCAGACTTCTTGTCTTTTTCCTTTCCAGGTACGAAGCCCACCGAGGTCTCGGGCACCGCAACAAGTGCCGCCGTCGAGGAGGAGTCGGGATCAGAACCTGAGCCGGGAGCGGCAGCGGCGGCAGCAGCAGAAGAAGAAGAAGAACAGGGCCAGGCTGGGGCGGGAGCTCCCGACCCCATGGTCGACGAGATCCAGAAGGGCGGCGGCGGCGGCGGCGACGGCGACGAGGAGGAGTTCCCACAGGAGCCAGTGCAGGCGGACGCCGAGGATCCGCAGCCGTCGGACGGGGAGGCTCGCCTCCACCGCTGTTCGTTCAGGCGGCTGCAACTGACGGAGCTGGAGAGCGTTTTCCAGCGCAGCCAGTACCCCAATGTGTTCGCTCGGTAAGTGGCTTGCTCTGGAGGCGCCCAAAATTTTCTGGGACGTTAGGGCTCTTCTCCCGATGCCTTTGGCGCTGTCCCTTCCCCCAGAGCCCAAACTCAGTGGGGTGCTCGAGGCCCTTGAAGGCTGCCCGCTCTTGGGGTCCCGGGTTGGGGCGGTGCGGTGAGTGAGTGAATTAACTCCGGAAACGTTAGGTTTCGGTGAAGAACGTTTCATCGGATTGGGGTCTAGGTCAGTGGGAGGCGAGTGAGACCCCGTTGTGCAAGTATAGGATTGAATTTTGTTTTATTTAAAATTTTAGATAATTTGGTGGTCGTGCAATTTTTTTTGCTCGTTTAGTCTTTAAATATTTATTCGGTTGCACCTGGTCTTGGTGGCGGCATGCGCCATCTTTAGTTTCGGCCTGTGGGATCTAGCTCCCTGACCAGGGATTGAACCGCGCCCCCTGCCTGGGGAGCGAGAAGTCAGCCACTGAACCACCAGGGAAGTCTCTGTGAATTTAATCTTTATTCTTAAATAGTGCATTAAAAACGCTTAATATTGAATACTGAGTTTTTCAGCGCTCCCATAAATTTTGCGCACAAAGGAAAATTCTCCCTAAAGAGAACCTGGAACTGGATATTACAAAACTATGTTCCCTGGGCATTTGGGAGAATATGAATGTTAAAACAAGCATAAAATGTACTTCGTATATCTAATTTGGTCCACAACTCCAAATACTGAATATTTGCCATTTTCTCCCCTTAGGAAGGAGCTTGAAATTCCAGTCGATGTGAGCGAAACCAAAGTGCAGGGCAGTGAGCCTGAAGACGACAATTTGTGAGGGCAGTCATTATAAAAACCTGCCTCAAGTCTTTGGACACTTTTGTCCTAGACATTCTCAAGTTTGTTTTTTCTTTTTTTGATGCTTTTTCCCTGTTTAGCAAATGAGTTTTGAACTTTCGGGTCTTTGGCAAGTGGAAATGGGATAAGTAAACACCAGTTTATGGAAATTGCCAATTATCAGAAGTAATGTGATTTCCTAAAAGAGCAAGAAAAGGAAATCACTGTTCCTATTTCCTGTGAAAAATTAAACATAATAAAGTTCAATTTCCTTTATTGAACTGTTCTCCTTTTATTATTTATTTATCCTTTTATTCCTGGTGTCCTTTATTGAGCACTTTGTGGAGTCATGTGGGGGCTGGGTCTGATCTGGGAAGTGCACATTAATGCATTAAGGATCTAGATTATGAGATGGTTCAACTCTTAAAATACCGAAAAGTTTTTAGCTAAATGAGTGAATTTATAAATATTCAGGGACTGGAGTTAGGGGATAATTCACATACACTATATGAGTAAGTGTCTTTTAGTTAGGCTGAGACTGATATGGGGAGACAGCTTAAAAGTCCAAGTGCAGGGGACTCCTGCCATTGTTTTTAGTCTTCAGTAAAGCAGTGTAGAAAGCGACAGCCCTACATCTTTTTAAAAAATATTTGGTTGCACCAGATCTTGGTTGGGGTTATGTGTGATATAGTTCCCTAACCAGGGATTAGAACCCAGGTCCCAGCATTGGGAGTGGGGAGCCTTAGCCACTGGGCCACCAGGGAAGTTCTAGCCCTACCACTTAATGTTTGGTATGTTATGATGTGTCAGCATGAAATCATTGCTAAAATAGTGACATTATGGTGGATGGTAGGAGCAAGGTGTACAAACTGGAAATTTGTCTAAAAATTGAAAGGAACAATTTTGAATAAAGTGGCACTGAGTTAAGAGTGAACAGTTTAAAAGAATTGCATTCAGTCAAACCATACACTTGGTGGATGGGGCTCAAATTGAACTTTATGAGTGAATATCATCTTTAGGACTTTCTAACATCAAAAGATACTTTTTGAGGTATTATTTTAAAGAGGTGGGTTTTGTGGAATCTGGTGGGCAGTGGGGGTGGGAGGGTGGAAGCTTTCAGTTCAGGCCAGGTTCTTTACCTGTGTTTACTTGAAATACTTTTTTGTTTGCTTAGGCAGCGATGACTGATTTGTAGGTCACGAGATTACCATTTGAGACTGTAGAAAAACCATAGACTGTATTAAGAGAGTATTTATCCAAAAATCCCAGATGAGTTTATTAGTTTTGCTTCACAGTCCCTATGTGAGTGCAGTGATGGATACAGGCTGCCGGACTGGTGGTGGTGAGTTGTAGTGAACTTGGACCCAGGTGAGCTAAATTTTCCTCACCTCTGTAGGCTGAAATATCAAGGCAGTGTCCAGGGTGTCAGCAATTCTTATGTCCCAGTAAGATAAGCCACAAGCCCCCTGGGCCCTCCATAACCAGGCCTGCCTTGTCTATTTAACTTGAGGGAAACCTGTTTAAAAATCCAACTTGCGCATATTGAATATCTCCTTCAGACGGAAGGAACTTTTTTTAAATTTTTTTTTCCTTAAAAAAAAATTTTTAATTGGAGGCTAATTACTTTACAATATTGTAGTGGTTTCTGCCGTACATCAACATGAATCAGTCACGGGCACACATGTGTTTCCCATCCAGAATCCCCCTCCCACCTCCCTCCCCATCCCATCCCCCAGGGTCCTCCCAGTGCACCAGCCCTGAGCACCCTGTCTCATGTGTCAAACCTGGACCAGCGATCCACTTCACATGTGATAATATACACGTTTCAATGCTACGCTCTCAAATCATCCCACCCTCTCCTCCCACAGAGTCCAAAAGACTGTTCTTTACATCTGTGTCTCTTGCTGTCTCGCATATAGGGTCATCGTTACCATCTTTCTAAATCCCATATATATGAGTTAGTATACTGTATTGGTGTTTTTCTTTCTGACTTACTTCACTCTGTATAATAGGCTCCAGTTTCATCCACCTCATTAAAACTGATTGAAATGCATTCTTTTTAATGGCTGAGTAATATTCCATTGTGTATATGTACAACAGCTTTCTTATCCATTTGTCTGCTGATGGACATCTAGGTTGCTTCCATGTCCTGGCTATTGTAAACAGTGCTGTGATGAACATTGGGGTACACATGTCTCTTTCAATTCTGGTTTCCTCGGAGTGTATGCCCAGCAGTGGGATTGCTGGGTCGTATGGCAGTTCTATTTCCAGTTTTTTTAAGGAATCTCCACCCTGTTCTCCATAGTGGCTGTACTAGTTTGCATTCCCACCAACAGTGTAAGAGGGTTCCCTTTTCTCCACACCCTCTCCAGCATTTATTGCTTGTAGACTTTTTGATAGCAGCCATTCTGACTGGCATGAGATGGTACCTCATTGTGGTTTTTTGATTTGCATTTCTCTGATAATGAGTGATGTTGAGCATCTTCTCATGTGTTTGTTAGCCATCTGTATGTCTTCTTTGGAGAAATGTCTGTTTAGTTCTTTGGCCCACTTTTTGATTGGGTCATTTATTTTTCTGGAATTGAGCTGCAGGAGCTGCTTGTATATTTTTGAGATTAATTATTTGTCAGTTGCTTCGTTTGCTATTATTTTCTCGCATTCTGAAGGCTGTCTTGTCACCTTGCTTATAGTTTCCTTTGTTGTGCAAAAGGTTTTAAGTTTAATTAGGTCCCATTTGTTTATTTTTGCTTTTATTTCCATTACTCTGGAAGGTGGGTCATAGAGGATCCTGCTGTGATTTATGTCAGAGAGTGTTTTGCCTATGTTTTCCTCTAGGAGTTTTATAGTTTCTGGTCTTAGGTTTAGATCTTTAATCCATTTTGAGTTTATTTTTGTGTATGGTGTTAGAAAGTGTTCTAGTTTCATTCTTTTACAAGTGAAAGGAACTTTTAGTATGCTCAGCTTCCCCCACACTCAGGGTGACGCTATCCCTAGAAGGTAGAGGGTAGAGGCAGTTGGGCCACTGAGGATCCACTGTCAAGATACAGACATTTCTCCATCCTGTACCAGAGATAGCATTAGCAGAAGGGACTGGGTGCGATCCATCAGCTGGACTAGCATCTAAGAGCTGGAAAAACCACTAACCAGTATTCAGAGTGGGAGGAAAGGGACAAAACAAGAGATCTGGTTATCGGGAAGCTTGGCACTTAGCGCTCACTAAGGATAAACTGAAGGGAACGGGGCTGTGGTGGAAACTTTCCTAAGATATTTTATCAATAAAGAAACAGCTTCTCCCAGTGGGATTTATAAGAGCCATAGCATAAAGAATGGCATGTTGGCCGCGGGTCCCAGCAGCTCGGGCAGCGGGAAGAGCAGCAGCGGTCAGGCTACTCAGCCTCGCGAAGGCTCTATGCGCGCGCGGCCCTCAGGCTCCCAGCTCTAGCCTGCCCCGCCGCAGCGATGCCCAAGAGGTAGGTCAGCTCCGCAGAGGGGGCGGCGAAGGAGGAGCCCAAGAGGAGATCGGCGAGGTTGTCAGCTAAACCGGCTCCTGCAAAAGTGGAAGCCAAAAAAGGCGTCGGGAAAGGATAAATCTTAAGACAAAAAAAATGCAAACAAAAGGGAAAAGAGGAGCAAAGGGAAAACAGGTGGAAGTGGCCAACCAAGAGACTAAAGAAGACTTACCTGCAGAAAATGGAGAGACTAAAATCGAGGAGAACCCGACCTCTGATGAAACAGAAGAAAAAGAAGCCAAGTCTGATTAATACCACACACCCAGTCCAGTCAGTGGTCCCTGTTTCCCTTCTTGTACAATCCAGGGGAATATTTTTATCAAGTATTTTGTAAGTGCAAGTTTTTTAGTAGCTCTGAGACATTTTTTAAAAGGAGGAAATCCCACCTCATCCCATTTTTAAGTGTAAATGCTTTTTTTTAATGAGGTGAAATCATTTGCTCGTTGTTTATTTTTTGGTACAACCAGAAAATAGTGGGATATTGGATATGGAAGGCTTTGATTGTCTTGGGTGTCAGCTTAACATTCCATAGATGGGGGTAACTTTTATATCCTATAATACAAAAGCATACTAAATGGCAATTTGGAGTCAGTTGTGTGTTTAATGTCTTGAACACTTTAAATTACTCCTCTTCCTATATTGTTTTGGTAGAATTATTTCCTATAGCAAACTACTCCTTGATCTTGGCTCTCCTGGTCAGAATTTTGCGTACTCTATATCTTTGGTAGTGGTAGTTCAGTTTCCCTAGTAACTTGGTTAATGTGCTGTGAACGATTGACAGTTTGAGTATGTAGTGTGTATGATATTAAATTGTGAGTCAGTGGGACATATGATGTAACAGAATATCAATATTTGAAGATAATTGGTACTTGATATCCTGTTAAGGAAAATTTGCTCCAAATTTTAAGCTGGAAAGTCACTGGAATAACTGCTAAGAATCACAATTACATGATTTTTTCAATTTCTGGTATGTATGTGAAGAATTGTGTACAAACTGAAATGTCTGTGTAGTGATCCTCAAAACAACCAATAAAAACTCAATTATAAAAGAAGAAAACAACAGTGACATGTTGTGTGTATGGGAGTGGTTACTATGACATAAATTGCTCAATATAGTAAACCAATCCCTTTTTCCTCTAATTGAAGGTTTGGTTTAAGAATATGAGGGTCAAGGGGAGATGTCAGAGGGCATTAATGTTAGGAAATATGCCCCCCCAGGCCACCCTGTGGGCATAATCTCGGATGGGCCCTGTAATCCCATCCTTGTTCTGGAGCCCGATTGGAGAAGGGTTCTTCTGGAGCCACTGTCATGCAGGCGGCCTGTGCCATCCATGCCTCCTCTGCCCTTGTGTCCCTCTGGCCAGGCTGAAGTTGGCCCAGAATCATCCCCTGTCACCTGTGACCATGCTGTAGTCCCTCATGAGTAAGATGTGGTCTCTATGACAGTTTTTCTGAAGTATTTTTCTGCCAGGTTTCTATTATGCACAACACAGTACCAAGAGCACTTCAGCAAATGCCTGTTAAATGAGTTGAATAAATGCAAAAAGTCAGTGCCCTCCTTTTAAAGTAGGGCACATTTTTGTATTTTTCAATAAAGAGGGAAATTCTCAGCATCTTTGTTTTTGTGTGTCAAATGGGGTTAAGTGTGAACAGATTGGAATTTCTAAGGGAATGTCATTCACACAGAATGGTAAGGAAGCCTCCTATTAGGAGGTGCCATCCCCCGGTCATTGGCAGTGGGCCTGTGTGCATGATAGAAGTTTTCCAAGTACCCAAGGTATGTCTATACTGACTCATACTTTTTTTTCCCTCCACCTTCCATTATCCCATCCTCACCCTCACCCTTTGGTATTGCATGCACATGCAAGATGGGGTGGGATGAGTCCCCAGTGAGAGAACAGTTTATTTCCAGGCAGGGTAGAGTTCCACCCATGGTAATTCAGCCCAATGCTGGAAACAAGGGACGCTTCCTAAGAGGCTACATTACAGGGATTCATGGGAAGGTGGCAGCCGAGCATTCATCCCACATGCTCCAAATTCTGTTCACTGTCCTCTCTGGAGAGAAGATGGGGGAATGGGAGTCCTGGCACACGGGTTCTGCTGCTTCAAAGGCAACACAGAGGAGACCCCATGAGGCCAGTGAGGCGTATTACACCTTCCTCAAAAGCAATCACACCTTCAAATGTATTATCTTCCTTGAGATAACCTTGATTCCTGCTAATTCAACACCAAAATGGATTATTTTGGTTTAGTGCTGTGCAAAGCAAGAAGAGCAGCTTCCCAAGCAGCATCCTCAGGCCCACTTTTTAAAAAGCATTAAGTTCTCAGTACAACCTTGGCTCGGAGCAGTGCAAGGCTTCTTTAATGTTCAGTTCAGTTCAGTTCAGTCGCTCAGTCATGTCTGACTCTGTGACCCCATGGACTGCAGCACGCCAGGCTTCCCTGTCCATCACCAACTCTCAGAGCTTGCTCAAACTCATGTCCATCATGTCAGTGATGCCATACAACCATCTCATCCTCAGGACTGATTTCCATTAGGATTGACTGGTTTGATCTTGCAGTCCAAGGGACTCTCAAGAGTCTTCTCCAACACCACAGTTCAAAAGAATCAATTCTTTAAGGTGGTTTCTGCTTTATTGACTATGCCAAAGCCTTTGACTGTGTGGTTTCTGTTAAATGTGTTTAATTGTGAACACTGAGGTCCTACTGTGAAGTGATTGCTGAGATAAAGTGCCTTGATTACATTGGAATTTCCTCTCACAAGGGTTCATCCCAGACTAGTTTCACAGCTTAGATGTTCCCAGTGGAGAGGCTCTGTTTTGGGGGAAAAAGCATGTGCTTTAGGCTGTGCTTCCACTACTTTCACTCCTCTCTTCTCTCCCTCAGCACTGTGGTTGTGTGTGATGTGGGCCTTCTGCACAGAGAGGAGGGGAGTGCACCCTGAGGCCCAGCCTCTGTTGGGAGAGAGGAACAACTGGGCCCCAGTGTGCGCATGTTGCCATCCTCACCAGATGCTTTTGAAAACAGAATTTCTCATTTCTGAGTATTGACCCCTGACGTTTTTAAACATCAGATTCCTCAAACTTCAAAAATACAACTACAGCATCTTGTACAAACAAAAGCCACCGGACACTATCAGACCCAATTCTGAACCCTGCTAGTCTTTGTTGACAGCTGAGCAGGTGGCTTTGCCATACAGAGACTGGAAGTCAGACAGTATTCAGCACAGATCCTGCAGTTAACACACACACACACCTAGTGTGGCACACTTGCAGAGACTCAGACTACCTGGAAGAATAGCCGATACCCTTCCCCATAACTGACAGATTTTAAAGAGACAAATATACTGTTTTTAATGCGTCTCTACTTCTTCTTGGTTCCAGAAGAATTAAGGCAGGATGGCGAGATGAGGCAGAGGAAATATTCGAAACATTGCTACAGAGAGTAATTTCCCCTCAGTCTAAGGTCTAAAAGGGACAGGTCTTTTAAAATGAGTCCTACAAAAAAGCATTTCTCTTAATGTGTACTTCAAATACCGCAAAGGTAAAGAAATTAATTCTTTTTAATATAAGGAAATTAACACTGATTTGTAAAAACAGTCTTTAACACTGGCTACCATCAAATAGGTTTACTCAAGATCGGTTGTCTTTCTTGAGGTTACTTTTGGCTGAAAAGCTATAAACACAATCTCAGAAAGACAGGAGTAGTTTCAGCATCTTACAATAATCTAAAAATTACTTTAAAAAACCTTTATATCTTGCTTTCTAAAGCTTTTAAAGTTGTTTCACATCCAATAATACATCTCCTTCGAGACAGCTGTGAAAAGTGAATTTTTAAATAAAGAGTTACCTTAAACGTATACAAAGAAGGGGAATGGAGTTTGTTCTGAGGTGTTATTTCTTTTTTAAGAATAGAAGTATACTTACCTGAGTTCTGATCATGGGGTGTTGGGCTTATAATTGGGCAGCTCTGAACACATAAACTGTTCTAAACCAAACTGAGTGACACACCAGCAAAGAAGAGATTAAGGGTTGTATCCTCCCCCAGCATCCTGGCTTCCCAGGTGGCTCAGTGGTAAAGAATCCACCTGCCTACTACAAAGCCACAGTCATCAAGACAGTATGGTACTGGCACAAAGACAGAAATATAGATCAATGGAACAGAATAGAAAGCCCAGAGATAAATCCACGCACCTATGGACACCTTATCTTTGACAAAGGAGGCAAGGATATACAATGGAAAAAAGACAACCTCTTTAACAAGTGGTGCTGGGAAAACTGGTCAACCACTTGTAAAAGAATGAAATTAGAACACTTTCTAACACCATACACAAAAATAAACTCAAAATGGATTAAAGATCTAAATGTAAGACCAGAAACTATAAAACTCCTAGAGGAGAACATAGGCAAAACACTCTCCGACATAAATCACAGCAAGATCCTCTATGACCCACCTCCCAGAATATTGGAAATAAAAGCAAAACTAAACAAATGGGACCTAATGAAACTTAAAAGCTTTTGCACTACAAAGGAAACTATAAGTAAGGTGAAAAGACAGCCCTCAGATTGGGAGAAAATAATAGCAAATGAAGAAACAGACAAAGGATTAATCTCAAAAATATACAAGCAACTCCTGCAGCTCAATTCCAGAAAAATAAATGACCCAATCAAAAAATGGGCCAAAGAACTAAACAGACATTTCTCCAAAGAAGACATACAGATGGCTAACAAACACATGAAAAGATGCTCAACATCACTCATTATCAGAGAAATGCAAATCAAAACCACAATGAGGTACCATTACACGCCAGTCAGGATGGCTGCTATCCAAAAGTCTACAAGCAATAAATGCTGGAGAGGGTGTGGAGAAAAGGGAACCCTCTTACACTGTTGGTGGGAATGCAAACTAGTACAGCCGCTATGGAGAACAGTGTGGAGATTTCTTTTTTTTTTTTTTATTTTTTTTTTTATTTTTTATTTTTTTTTGAGATTTCTTAAAAAACTGGAAATAGAACTGCCATATGACCCAGCAATCCCACTTCTGGGCATACACACTGAGGAAATCAGATCTGAAAGAGACACGTGCACCCCAATGTTCATCGCAGCACTGTTTATAATAGCCAGGCATGGAAGCAACCTAGATGCCCATCAGCAGATGAATGGATAAGGAAGCTGTGGTACATATACACCATGGAATATTACTCAGCCATTAAAAAGAATTCATTTGAATCAGTTCTAATGAGATGGATGAAACTGGAGCCCATTATACAGAGTGAAGTAAGCCAGAAAGATAAAGAACATTACAGCATACTAACACATATATATGGAATTTAGAAAGATGGTAATGATAACCCTATATGCAAAACAGAAAAAGAGACACAGAAGTACAGAACAGACTTTTGAACTCTGTTGGAGAAGGTGAGGGTGGGATGTTTCGAAAGAACAGCGTGTATACTATCTATGGTGAAACAGATCACCAGCCCAGGTGGGATGCATGAGACAAGTGCTCGGGCCTGGTGCACTGGGAAGACCCAGAGGAATCGGGTGGAGAGGGAAGTGGGAGGGGGGATCGGGATGGGGATTACATGTAACTCTATGGCTGATTCATGTCAATGTATGACAAAACCCACTGAAATGTTGTGAAGTAATTAGCCTCCAACTAATAAAAATAAAAAAGAATCCACCTGCCAATCCATGAGATGCAGGTTCAATCTCTGGGTCAGGAAGATCCCCTGGAGAAGGAAAGAGCAACCCATTCCAGCATTCTGGCCTGGAGAATCCCATGGACAGAGGAGCCTGGTGGGGTGCAGTCCATGGGATCACAAAGAGTCAGATGCTACTGAACAAGAACTGAGCACATACACGGAAGTACTGTTTCACCAGGCAGTCATTTGATGCTGACGTGATCCCTCTAGGAAATGTTGGAATCCTCGAAGTGGAGCTAAAATAGAGTTCTTCACTGGATTTCCTGACCGGCAAGCCCAGTTGGTCTCGTTTGACTTCGTGTAGCCCACGACATGGACTGGGGTTTTGAAAACCTTGAATGGACACCTCAGGAGTCAGTTACTATGATCCCCCTCTGGGAGGGGGGATCAGGATGGGGAATACGTGTAAATCCATGGCTGATTCATGTCAATGTATGACAAAAACCACTACAATATTGTAAAGTAATTAGCCTCCAACTAATAAAAATAAATGGGAAAAAAAAACATAACCTTCATCACAAAACCTTCATCCTAAGAATGCTGCCTGACATTACTTTCACTTCGGGATTCGTTGGAGACTTTCCTTATACTTCCTTCTATAAAACCAAAGCACTAGGGTGTCCCAATGAGAGAGAATCCTTGCCTCAGCCAGGTTGTTTTCTTTTTCTTTTTTAATATTTCTTTATTTTTAATTGATTGATGATTGTTTTACAGTACTGGTTTGATTTCTGTCATACATCAACATGAATTAAAGCCAGGTTGTTTTTCAGAGAAATTTCTTAATAATTTTATTTATTTGGCTCTGCTGGGTCTTCATTGCTATGTGAGCTTTGCTCTAGTTGTGTCAAGTGGGGGCTACTCTCTAGTTGTGTGCAGGCTTCTCATTGTGGTGGTTTCTCTTGTTGGGGAGCACAGGGTCTAGAGCTTATGGGCTTCAGTAGTTGTGGCTCGTGAGCTCAGCAGTTGTGGCTCCCACGTTCTAGAGCACAGACTCAGTAGTTGTGGTGCACAGGCTTAGTTGCCCTGTATCAGCCAGGTCACTTTTCTCAGCAGGCATATTCTCATTTTCCTTTGTGTAACCCTCACGCAAGATTTCTTCATTTCAGGTATAACTGATTCATTTTGCTGTACACCTAAAACTATCACAACATTGTTCATCAACTATACTCCAATATAAAATAAGAAATTTAAAACAAAAAGATACCTTCATTTGACAAATGAGACAAATATTCCCAGAGCCCTGCAGTAATAATCAATCACAGAGAAGCAGTCCCATTGGATCCTGTGGCTCTTCCAAGCAAAGTGCCTTTGTCTTCTGTACCCAGCTTAAAGGAAGAAACCCTGGTGGTCTCCACACTGCAAGGGTCATCAGTTCACACCCTTCATTTTACAGATTTGGGACACAGGCCCAGAGCAGTGGAGTGGCCAGCCCAAGAAAGCACAGAGTTCATCCCAGAGAAGGCCAGCCTCTCGGTGGCCATGCTGTCTGCTGGGCCTTGTATCATCCAGTATGGCCAGTGCCCATTCAGACTCAAAGCTCCCACCAAAGCCTGATCACTGAGTCATTTTACCTCTAGGAAAAGTAATCAACTTCCCCTGCAGAGGCATTCGGCCTCCTGGTGTCCACAGTTTCAGGTCCTGAGAAGGATGCAATTTGTACCCTCCTCACAAAAGCCCGAGTGTGCTTCCACTACAACAGCCCTCATTTCTTGCAATCTCCTTGCAAAGCCAAGTCTGCCAACCAGCGGCATGATGCATGAGCAAGAGCCAGCCCTGAGCTTACGCTGAATTAGCTTTTTTAGGAAAGTAATATAACAGCATGGAAACTGTCATTGTTGTTGTTTAGTCACTAAGTTGTGTCCGGCTCTTTTGCGACCCCATGGACTGTAGCCTCCAGCCTCCTTCCTCTGTCCGTGGTTTCCCAGACAGGAATACTGGAGTGGGTTGCCATTTCCCTTCTCCAGGGGATCTTCCCAACCCAGGGATCGAACCTGAGTCTCCTGCCTTGGCAGGTGGATTCTTTTATCGCTGAGCCAGTGCCCCGAAACTGTCACTAGGCAATTAAAATTCATTTTGAAATTGATAATTTATGGTTTGCCTTGATCAATGTCACACTTGCTCCTTCTCAGACATCAGCATGAAGCTATGGGGCAGGGACATTTGGTGCGATGGTGTAAATATAATTTTCAACTGCAATGAGCTGTATCCACATACCCACCCCCCACCATCACCACACAAAGGGTAGGTCTGCAGGTAAATGTCTGAATTCCTAATATTTACATGCCAATCTTTTATTATTTTATTTTTTTCTTTTATTATTTTAAAAATTAATTTATAAATTTATTTTTGGCTGTGCTGGGTCTTCATTGCCATGCAGGGCTTTCTCTAGTTGCGAGGAGTGAGGGCTACTCTCTAGTTGCAGTGCAGACTTCTCTGTGGTGGCTTCTCTTGTTGCGGAGCACAGGCTCTAAGGCCTGAGGCTCTTGGGCTCTAGAGCACAGGCTCAATAGTTGTGGCACGTGGCATGTGGGATCTTCATGTCCCCTGCATTGGCAGGCAGATTCTTTACCACTGAGCCACCAGGGAAGCCCCAACATACCAATATTTTAGACTCTAGACGTACAAAACACACCTCTTACATATACTCTCGCTTTCAAAATCAAGGGACACCAGACCCTGACATGGTGGTATTCAGACATGGATACATAACTGATATGCCTAGACTGTTGGAAGCACAGGCCCCAGACAAAATTAGAGCTGTTATGAGAACTGCAGGTTCTTTAGCATAACCTCCTCCTATTTCAGGCCCAAGAATCTTGATCTAGGGGGAAAAATGAGATAGGTAGGATCCAAAGACAAGTAAGTCTCTGTCCATCTCTCCCTTGAACAAAAGACACAAAGGATGAAACAAAGGATGTTTTTTCATAGTAAGTGGAAAAGGAGGCTCCAGAGGAAAAAGAAATCTATGTCAACAGCTGGGCCCAGAGCTACTGATCTGGGTTAGGGAGCTGGGTATTGAGACAGGCTGGCAGTCAGCACTGCCTCTGGATAGCAGTCAGAAGGGTATAAGGAGATGGCTCTGGTCAGCTGGGCTTTATAAGAGAAAAGAGAAACAGGACTCAGATTCATGTGCAAGTGAGTTCCTTACATCTCCTTCCATAGCCTTCATCACAAGGTCAAGCAACAGAGCTCTTTTTATTTTAATTTATTTATTTGGCTGCCCCAGGTCTTAGTTGTGGCATGCAGGATCTTTGATCTTAGTTGCGGCATGAGGAAATCTTTAGTTGTGGCATATGGACTCTAATTCTTCAACCAGGGGTTGAACCTCGGGCCCCCTGCATTGGGAGTGAGGAATCTTAACCACTGAACCACCAGGGAAGTCCCCAGAGCTCTTTTTTCTTTTTCTCTCCCTTGCCTCAGTTCAGTTCAGTCACTCAGTCGTGTTCGACTCTTTGCAACCCCATGGACTGCAGCACACCAGGCTTTCCTGTCCATCACCAACTCCCAGAGCTTGCTCAAACTCATGTCCATCGAGTTGGTGATGCCATCCAACCATCTCATCTTCTGTCCTCCCATTCTCCTCCTGCCTTCAATCTTTCCCAGCATCAGGGTCTTTTCCAGTGAGTCAGTTCGCATCATGTGGCCAAAGTATTGGAGCCTCAGTTTCAGTATCAGTCCTTCCAATGAATATTCAGGACTGATTTCCTTTACGATTGACTGGTTTGATCTCCTTGCAGTCCAAGGGACTCTCAAGAGTCTTCTCCAGCACCACAATTCGAAAGCATCAATTCTTCGGTGTTCAGACTTCTTTATGGTCCAACTCTCACATCTGTACATGACTACTGTAAAAACCATAGTTTTGTGACTATACAGACCTTTGTTGGCAAAGTGATGTCTTTGTTTTTTAATATGCTGTCTAGGTTTGTCATAGCTTTCCTTTCAAGGAGCAAGCATCTTTCATGGCTGCAGTGACCATCTGCAGTAATTTTGGAGCCAAAGAAAATAAAGTGTGTCACTGCTTCCATTGTTTCCCCATCTATTTGCCATGAAGTGATGGGACCAGATGCCATGATCTTAGTTTTTTGAATGTTGTGTTTTTTTTTTACTCATAAATGTTCATTTTACTTTTTAAAAATATAGCAATCACAAATTCATTTTTAAAAATCCCTTCCACAATAGCAACAGAAATTGTATAATACCCATGAATCAATTTAATTAAAGTGAAACAATACATACATGAGTAATACAAATGAAATTTTTCTGAAGAAATAGAAAATTTAAATAAATTAAGGCTACACAGCTGAATGCATCTCAATATTGTAAATATCCCAGGTATTTGTAAATTAATGTGTATATCCAATGCAATCTCAGAGAAAATATCAACACATTTTTTGAAATGGATCTGACAACCTTATACTAAAATTTTTCTAAAAGAGAAATTATGCTAGAATTCCCAAGATAAGTTCTTAAAAGAGGAACAATGAGGGTGTACTTGTGTGGATCTGCACAGAGGTTCTTGTGCAACCAGATTGTATAACACACAATTAAAAATCTGCAGTAATTAGAGTATTAGCAGAAGAATAGACAAATAGATAAAGAAAATAGAACAGAGAGTTTTAAAATGGACCAGAGTACAAATCAGAATTTGGTACCTGAAAAGAGGTTTTTTAATGTAATGGGTAAAAGATTGTAATGAATTCTGTTGTCAAAGTGTCCATTCATTTAGGTAAAAATGTTAGATTCTGCTTCATACTAATCTCAAAAGTTGATTCCAGAAGGATTTAAAAAGTAAACAGTGAAATCAAAACTTTAAAAAATAGTTGAAGGAAATATAAGAGAATGTATATTCAACTGATTGGTAAGAAAGCCTTCTTGAACAAGATACATACACACAGGTTGTAAGTGAGAAAAAGATTGATAATTTTGACCTCATCAGAATTTAAAATCTCTGCTAAAAAGGACACCATAAACAGTTAAAACATTAACAACAGATTGAAAAATGTATATGTTTACAACATATACATTAATCAAAAAATATTAATTATTTATTATAATATACAGCTCAGTTCAGTCACTCAGTCATGTCCAACTATTTGCAACCCCATGAACCGCAGCATGCCACACCTTCCTGTCCATCACTAACTCCTGGAGTCTACCCAAACCCATGTCCATTGAGTCGGTGATGCCATTCCATCTTATCCTCCGTCGTCCCCTTCTCCTCCCACCTTCAATCTTTCCCAGCGTCAGGGTCTTTTCAAATGAGTCAGCTCTTTGCATTAGGTGGCCAAAGTATTGGAGTTTCAGCTTCAGCATCAGTCCTTCCAATGAACAACCAGGACTGAGCTCCTTTAGGATGGACTGGTTGGATATTCTTGCAGTCCAAAGGACTCTCAAGAGGCTTCTCCAACACCACAGTTGAAAAGCATCAATTCTTTGGCGCTCAGCTTTCTTTATAGTCCAACTCTCACATCCACACATGACCACTGGAAAAACCATAGCCTTGACTAGACAGACCTTTGTTGGCAAAGTAATGTCTCTGCTTTTTAATATGCTATCTCGGTTGGTCATAGCTTTCCTTCCAAGGAGTAAGTGTCTTTTCATTTCATGGCTGCAATTATCATCTGCAGTGATTTTGGAGCCCCAAAAAATAAAGTCAGCCACTGTTCCCACTGTTTCCCCACCTATTTGCCATGATGTGATGGGACCAGATGCCATGATCTTAGTTTTTTGAATGTTGTGTTTTAAGCCAGCTTTTTCACTCTCCTCTGTCACCCTCATCAAGAGGCTCTTTAGTTCGTCTTCGCTTTCTGCCATTAGAGTGGTGTCATCTACATATCTGTGTGTAGTCCCTCAGTCGTGTCCAACTCTATGCGACCACAAGGACTGTAGCCCACCAGGCTCCTCTGTCCATGGAGATTGTCCAGGCAAGAATACCAGAGTGGGTTGCCATGCCTTCCTTCAGGGAATCTTCCCAAACCAGGGATCAAACCCAGGTCTCCCACATTGCAGGCAAATTCTTTACTGTCGGAGCCACCAGGGAAGCCCCTGCACATCTGAGGTTGTTGATATTTCTCCCAGCAACCTCGATTCCAGTTTGTGATTCATCCAGCTCAGCATTTCACATGATGTACTCTGCATATAAGTTAAATAAGCACAGTGACAATATACAGCCTTGACGTACTCCTTTTGCAATTTTGAACCAATCTGGTGTTCCATGTTCAGTTCTAACTGTTGCTTCTTGACCTGCATACAGGTTTCTCAGGAGACAAGTAAGGTGGTCTGGTATTCCCATCTATAAGAATTTTCCACAGTTTGTTATGATCCACCCAGTCAAAAGCTTTAGTGTAATCACTGAAGCAGTGAAAGTGAAGTCACTCAGTTGTGTCCAACTCTTTGGGACCCCATGGGCTGTAGACTGCCAGGCTCCTCCATGGGATTTTCCAGGCAAGAATACTGGAGTGGTTTGCCATTTCCTTCTCCAGGGGATCTTCCCGACCCAGGAATTGAAGCCGGGTCTCCCACACTGCAGGCAGACTCTTTACCATCTGAGCCACCAGGGAAACAGAAGTAGATGTTTTTCTGGAATCTCCTTGCTGTTTCTATGATCCAGTGAATGTTGGCAACTTGATCTCTCATTTTTCTGCCTTTTCTAAATTCAGCTTGTACATCTGGAATTTCTCGGTTCATACACTGCTGAAGCCTAGCTTGTAGGATTTTGAGCTGAAAGATTGAGTGCAGCACTTTAATAGCATCGACTTTTAGGATTCGAAATAGCTCAGCTAGAATTCCATCACCTAGCTCTGTTTGTAGTAATGCTTCCTAAAGCATACTTGACTTCACATTCCAGGATGTCTGGCTCTACGTGAATGACCACACCATTGTGGTTTATCTAGGTCATTAACATCTTTTTTGCATGGTTCTTCTTCACATTTTTGCCACCTCTTCTTAATCTCTTCTGCTTCTGTTAGGTCCTTGGGTTTTACTAAAGCTGAGCTGACCAGCAGGCAGAGAAATACCCAATTCAAGCTCCTTCTAGCCTTCTTGTCTCTGCTAAAGGGAAGGGTGGGAAAGTTGAGAGGCACTTGTAAATGTCACAGTTCAGGGAGACAGGCTCACTAAAAGACTGAGATCCAATCATAGGACTACAGACTGCTTCCCCTGTCCCCAAGCTTACCACCACATCAACAGTGCTCCTGTATAATAAAAGTGGATTACAGCTGAAAGAACTGCAAGCTCTGACTCTGTTTAAGAAAAAGCCTCTAGGGACTTCCCCAGTTGTTCAGTGGTTAAGAATCCACCTTGCAATGCAAGGGATGCAGGTTTGATCCCTGGTCAGGGAACTAAGATCCCCCATGTCTCAAGGCAGCTAAGCCTGAGTGCCACAACTATTGAGCCCAAGTACTACAATAAAAAAGATCCCCCATGATCCATCAAAGATCCCACCACAGCCAAATAGTAAATAAATAATTTTTTTTTAAAGAAGAAGCCTCTAAGGAAACGCAAAAATGACAGGGGAGACGAACAAGGATACTAGTAGAAATTTTAACCTCTGACACCCACCACTAACAGTAAACACAGCCTGATTCCTAGCCAGATAAACACAAAAAAACCTCACAAGAAAAAAAACATCTACTTCAGTTCTTTTATCCAATACATCATGACTGGCTTTCAATAAAAATTTACAAGGCGTGCTAAAAATAAAAAGAAACATTCAAAAGAGAGAAAGCAGGCATCAGAGCCAGACTAAAATATGGCAGAGATTTTTGTAATTATTGAATCTAGAATTTAAAATAACTATGATTAATATACTAAGGTTTGTAATGAAAAAAGTGGACAAGATATAAGAACAGATGAGTAATGTAAGCTGGAGATAAAAACTCTAAGAAAGAATCAAAAGGAAAAGCTAGAAATCAAAAACAGTGACAGAAATGAAAAATGTCTTTGATGGGTTTATCAAAAGACTGGATGAGGCAGGTAAAAATCAGTGAGGTAAAAGATAAAACAATAGAAACATCCCAATATGACAATGGAAATATTTTTAAAAGCTTAACCCTAAAAACAAAACCCCACACATCATTTATATTAGCACCTCAAAACTGAGATACTTGTGTATGAACCTAAGAAAATATATGCAGTATCTCAATATCTATATGCGGAAAACTATAAAACTCTGATGTAAGAAGTCAAAAGTAGATCTGAATAAATGAAGAGATATTCTATGTTTATGGATAGGAAGACTTGATAATGTTAAGAAGTAAGTTCTTCCCAACTTGATCTATAGATTGAACACAATCCCAATCAAAATTCCAGCAAGTTACCTTGGAGAAATTGACAAACTGATCCTAAAATTTATATGTAAAGGCAGAAGACCCAGAATGGCCAAATTAACACTGAAGAAGAACAAAGCCAGAAGACTGACACTATCCAACTTCAAGACTCACTATAAATCTACTATAATCAAAATAGTGTGGTACTTCCAAATTCAGTTCAGTTCAGTTGCTCAGTCATGTCTGACTCTTTGCGACCCCATGGACTGCAGCATGCCAGGTGTCCCTGTCCATCACCAACTCCCAGAGCTTGCTCAAACTCATGTCCACCGAGTCAGTGATGCCATCCAACCATCTCATCCTCTGTCATCCCTGTCTTCTCCTGCCCTCAATCTTTCCTAGCAACAAGGTGTTTTCAAATGAGTCAGCTCTTCGCATCAGGTGGCCAAAGTATTGGAGTTTCAGCTTCAGTGTCAGTCCTTCCAATGAATATTCAGGACTGATTTCCTTTAGAATTGACTGGTTTGATCTCCTTGCAGTCCAAGGGACTCTCAAGAATCTTCTCCAGCACCACAGTTCAAAAGCATCAATTCTTCGTATTAAAAGCAATGCCTTTGATATGAAACATGTTACTTTATTGGACTGACCAGGGTTGGGTTTGAGGTACTGAGTAAACGATGGGTCAGATTTAGGGTTATGAATAGGTAGACAAGGTTTTGGAGAAGAAATGGCAACCCACTCCAGTATTCTTGCCTAGAGAATGCTGTGGATAGAGAAGCCTGGTGGGCTGCTATCCATAGGGTCACATAGAGTCGGACACGACTGAAGTGACTTAGCATGCATGCATGCGTTGGAGAAGGAAATGGCAACCCACTCCAGTATTCTTGCCTGGAGAATCCTGGGAATGGAGGAGCCTGGTGGGCTGCCGTCTATGGGGTCGCAGAGTCAGATACAACTGAAGCAACTTAACATCAGCAGCAGGCAAGGTTTGGAGCAGGGTGAGTTATAGATAGGGTATTAACGTGAAGTTTGGACTGTAAAAGAAGAGGGAGTAAAAGTAAAATCATTATGTGGTGTCTCATGTCTAAGGGGAGAAAATTATATAAGTAAGAATCCAGGTGTAGAAATCAATTTGGGTAGGTGTGAACTCTATGAAATCTCCCTGGAGCCAAAGATCAGTTATAAAGTCAAGGAATAAGGGGAGATCAATAACAGTGGTGTTTCCAGGAAAGGTAAGGGCTTGTGTTACTATGTGAAGGAAAGTGGATAATGAATTCATCTAGGCTGATCACAGTAAGAGGAGGGCCACACCCAGAAAAACAAGAACTATGGAGAAGTAGGTAAAACAGAGGGAAAGCTTGGGGGAGATACAGAGTAAAGTACTATTGTGAATAGGGTAAGTAGGGGCAATCCCAGCCCAATTAGTAACAAATACATCTATTTTTGTTTTACTTGTCGATATTTGTTTTTCTGCCACAGGGACAGCAGACCTGGGTATGGCATAAGCCCTCTTGGAGGAGGTCACCGTTAACCCCACCATAGAGCTGCCAGAACTTACACAGGACTGGGAAATAGACTCTTGGAGGGCACAAACAGAACCTTGTGCACCAGGACCCAGGAGAAAGGAGCAGTGACCTCACAAGAGTGACCCAGACTTGGCTGTTTGTGTCCGGGAGTCTCCAGTGGAGGCATGGGTCAGTGGTGGCCTGCTGCAGGGTTGGGGGTACTGAGTGTAGCAGTACATGCACAGGATCTTTTGAAGAAGATCACCATTATCTGAATGACTCGTGGTTTTGCCCACTTTCTTCAATTTAAATCTGAATTTGGCAATAAGGAGTTCATGATCTGAGCCACAGTCAGCTCCCGGTCTTGTTTTTGCTGACTGTATTTCTCCATCTTTGGCTGCAAAGAATATAATCAATCTGATTTCAGTGTTGACCATCTGGTGATGTCCATGTGTAGAGTCTTCTCTTGTGTTGTTGGAAGAGGGTGTTTGCTATGACCAGTGCATTCTCTTGGCAAAACTTTATCAGCCTTTTCCCTGCTTCATTTTGTACTCCAAAGTCAAATTTGCCTGTTACTCCAGGTACCTCTTGACTTCCTACGTTTGCATTCCAGTCCCCTATAATGAAAAGGCATCTTTTTTTGGTGTTAGTTCTAAAAAGTCTTGTTGGTCTTCATAGAACCATTCAACTTCAGCTTCTTCAGAATTACTGGTCGGAGCATAGACTTGGATTACCGTGATATTGAATGGTTTGCCTTGGAAATGAACAGAGATTATTCTGTTGTTTTTGAGATTGCATCCAAGTACTGCATTTCGGACTCTTTTGTTGACTGTGATAGCTATTCCATTTCTTCTAAGGGATTCCTGCCCACAGTAGTAGATATAATGGTCATCTGAGTTAAATTCACCCATTCCAGTCTATCTCAGTTCGCTGATTCCTAGAGTATCAATGTTCACTCTTGCCATCTCCTGTTTGACCACTTCCAATTTGCCTTGATTCATGGACCTAACACTCCAGTTTCCTATGTAATACTGCTCATTACACCATTGGAACTCGCTTCTATGACCAGTCACATCCACAACTGGGTGTTGTTTTTGCTTTGGCTCCATCCCTTCATTCTTTCTGGAGTTATTTCTCCACTGATCTCCAGTAGCATATTGGGCACCTACCGACCTGGGGAGTTCATCTTTCAGTGTTCTCTCTTTTTGCCTTTTCATACTGCTCATGGGGTTCTCAAGGCAAGAATACTGACATGGTTTGCCATTACTTTCTCCAGTGGACCATATTCTGCCAGACCTCTCCACCATGACCCGTCCGTCTTGGGTGGCCCCACACGGCATGGCTTAGTTTCATTGAGTTAGGCAAGCTGTGGTCCATGTGATCAGATTAGCTAGTTGTCTGTGATTGTGGCTTCAGTCTGTCTGCCCTCTGATGCCCTCTCTCAGTGCCTACCGTCTTACTTTGGTTTCTTTTACTGATAGACAGAGTGCCTGATGAACTATGGACGGAGATTTGTGACATTGTACAGGAGACAGGGATCAAGACCATCCCCAAGAAAAAGAAACGCAAAAAAGCAAAATGGCTGTCTGAGGAGGCCTTACAAATAGCTGTAAAAAGAAGAGAAGTGAAAAGCAAAGGAGAAAAGGAAAGATACATCCATTTGAGTGCAGAGTTCCAAAGAATAGCAAGGAGAGATAAGAAAGCCTTCCTTGGTGATCAATGCAAAGAAATAGAAGAAAACAACAGAATGGGAAAGAATAGAGATCTCCAAGAAAATTAGAGATACCAAGGGAGCTTTTCATGAAAAGATGGGCTCAATAAAGGACAGAAATCTAACAGAAGGAGAAGATATTAAGAAGAGGTGCAAGAATACACAGAAGAACTGTACGAAAAAGATCTTCACAACCCAGATAATTACGATGGTCTGATCACTCACCTAGAGCCAGACATCCTGGAATGTGAAGTCAAGTGGGCCTTAGGAAGCATCACTACGAACCGAGCTAGTGGAGGTGATGGAATTCAAGTTGAGGTATTTCAAATCCTGAAAGATGATGCTGTGAAAGTGCTGCCCTCAATATGTCAGCAAATTTGGAAAACTCAGCAGTGGTCACAGGACTGGAAAAGGTCAGTTTTCGCTCCAATCCCAAAGAAAGGCAATGCCAAAGAATGCTCAAACTACTGCACAATTGCACTCATCTCACATGCTAGTAAAGTAATGCTCAAAATTCTCCAAGCCAGGCTTCAGCAATTTGTGAACCGTGAACTTCCAGATGTTCAAGCTGGTTTTAGAAAAGGCAGAGGAACCAGAGATCAAATTGTCAACATCCTCTGGATCATCGAAAAAGCAAGAGAGTTCCAGAAAAACATCTATTTCTGCTTTATTGACTATGCCAAATCTTTGACTGTGTGGATCATAAATAAACTGTGGAAAATATTGAAAGAGATGGGAATACCAGACCGCCTGACCTGCCTCTTGAGAAATCTGTATGCAGGTCAGGAAGCAACAGTTAGAACTGGACATGGAACAACAGACTGGTTCCAAATCAGGAAAGGAGTACCTCAAGGCTGTATATTGTCACCCTGCTTATTTAACTTACATGCATAGTACATCATGAGAAATGCTGGGCTGGATGGAGCACAAGCTGGAATCAAGATTGCTGGGAGAAATATCAGTAACCTCAGAGATGCAGATGACACCACCCTTAAGGCAGAAAGTGAAGAAGAACTAAAGAGCCTCTTGATGAAAGTGAAAGAGGAGAGTGCAAAATCTGGTTTAAAACTCAATATCCAGAAAACTAAGATCAAGGCATCTGGTTCCATCACTTCGTGGCAAATAAATGGCGAAACAGTGGAAACAGTGAGACTATTTTCTTGGGCTCCAAAATTACTGCAGATGGTGACTGCAGCCATGAAATTAAAAGATGCTTACTCCTTGGAAGAAAAGTTGTGACCAACCTAGACAGCATATTAAAAAGCAGAGACATTACTTTGCCAACAAAGGTCTGTCTAGTCAAGGTTATGGTTGTTCCAGTGGTCATGTATGGATGTGAGAGTTGGACTGTAAAGAAAGCTGAGTGCCAAAGAATTGATGTTTTTGAACTGTGGTGTTGGAGAAGACTCTTGAGAGTCCCTTGGACTGCAAGGAGACCCAACCAGTCCATCCTAAAGGAGCTCAGTCCTGGGTGTTCACTGAAAGGACTGATGCTGAAGCTGAAACTCCAATACTTTGGCCACCTGATGTGAAGTGACTCATTGGAAAAGACCTTGATGCTGGGAAAGATTGAAGGCAGGAGGAGTAGGGGACGACAGAGGATGAGATAGTTGGATGGCATCACCGACTCAATGGACATGAGTTTGAGTAAACTCTGGGAGTTGCTGATGGACAGGGAGGCCTGCCATGCTGCAGTCCATGGGGTCGCAAAGAGTTGGACACAACTGTGCGGCTGAACTGAGTGACTGACTGAGGTCCCTCTGTATAAGCATTAAGTCAGCTGAATTCGTTTGATGAGGCTTGGGAGAGAGCGATCTGCATGTTCTCTCATGAGGTGTCTAACAAGGTCAAGGATGGGAAGATAATCCCCAGCAAGGGGCTGGCAGTAGGGAACTGACCTAAGAGAAAAGGGAGTCCGTGCGGTGTAGCCCTAACGTGCACCAAAGCCATGGAAAGGAGATCAGTCCATGGCCTTTGTAGTTCTAGAGTTTGGTTAGGTCCGTTTTGAGAATAGAATTTGCCTTTTCTACTTTTCCCGTTGATTGGGGTCTGTGAGGAATATGTAATTTCCAGGTTATGCCAAGGGATTGGGCTACCTGTTGAGTGATTTGGGAGATTAAAGCTGGCCCATTATCAGATTGGAGAGTGGGAGGCCAAAGCGAGGGATGATTTCTCATATGAAAAACTGTGTTACCTCTGAGGCAGTTTTTGACCTCGTAGGAAAAGCCTTAATCCACTCTAAAAAAGTGTCTACTAGAGTGAGCATGAGTTTTATTTTTCGTGTTGGAGGCATGTGAATGAAGTCAATTTGCCAGTCCTCTCCCGGGATATGACCTCGAGCCTCATTTGTTGAGAATGAGGGAAATAGGCTTTAGGGCTCCCTGCGGTGAGACTGATGAGCAGATAATGCAAGAGTGAGTGATTTGTTGTAAGAGTGAAAGAAGGTTAGGATAGGTGATAAGAGGTTTTAAGAGATGATAAAGAGGTTTAGTGCCTCTGTGTAGGGCCTGATGAAGAATCTGTGTGGCCTGAGATTGGGGAAGGACAGGGTGGCCCTGTTTTTATAACCTTGTGGTTGTGCTCTCTCTTGTAATAATTGTTTTTTCTTAAGGGAGGTAAAGGGGCTTTATGTTGGAGATTACTATAAGTTGTTGAGCTGGTGATCAGAGTGAGGCTTGTTTTGCTTTTCTGTCTGCATCGTTGCCCTGTGAAATGGAGCCTGAGGCCACCTGGTGACCTCGGCAATGTATGATGCCTACTTCACTTGGCATGTTAGCTGCTTTTAAAAGTTGGAGTATAAGCGGGGCGTTAGTTATGGGAGAGCCTTTAGTAGATAGGAGCCCTCGTTCCTTCCAAATGGCAGCATGTGAGTGTATGATGTGGAAAGTGTATTTAGAGCCAATGTATACTTTGCTCTCTTGTTAACTGCGAGGGTAAGAGGTCTAGTTAGTGCAATAAGTTCTGCCTTTGGGGAAGGGGTTCCCCAGGGGAGAGGTTGGGATTCAATAATTTCGGTGTCAGAGACAATTGCATATCCAGCTACTTTTTTTCCATTTGATGTCATAGAGGAGCTGCCATCAATATACCAAATAAAGTCAGGGTTATTTAAAGAGGTTGAGGAAATGTGGGAAAAATGGGTCATCAGGTCTTCTAACGCCTCTTTGCAAGTATGAATAGGGGCCTCAGAAGAATTAGGGATAAGTATGGCAGGGTTTAGAGTAGGACAGTGTTCAAAGGAAAACTCAGGAGATTTGAGAAGAGTGACATGAATTAGTTGAATGCCTGAAGGAGATAGAAGGGTCATGGATTTGTGAGAAAGTAAGTCCTTAAAGTCATCTGGTGAACGAATGACAGTGGGTTCTCCAAAAGTAAGTTTTTTACTTTCCTGAGCGAGTAGTGCAGCTGCTGCCAGAACATGTAGACAGGCTGGCCATCCTTGAATTGTGGTATCTAATTGCTTTGATAGATGAGCAACAGGGGTGAATGAGGGGCCCTGATTTTGTCCCAAAACTCCTAGGGCAATTTTGTTTCTCTCAGTAGTGTAGAGTATAAAGGGGCGAGAAATGTCGGGAAGTGTTAGAGCTGGGGCTGAAAGAATGGCTTGCTTAAGGTTGTTAAAGGCTGAACGTATATTTGATTTTAGCTCTAGGGGTTCTGAAAGATCTCCTCGGCTTGATATAAGAGTTGTGCCAAGAGGGCCAAATTAGGAATCTAGCTAACCCCAAGAAGGACTGGATCTCTGTTTCTGATGTAGGTAGTGGTAGGGTGGATATAAGGGACTTTCTATTGGTAGTAATATATCTCTTAGTTGGTGTTAAGAGGACTCCGAGATAGGTGACTCTAGAAAGAGAGAACTGAACCTTGATGGGAGATACTCGATAGCCTCGATCAGCTAGAAAATTAAGGAATTGTAGTGTGTTGTTGAGAATATGTAAGCAAAGGACTACAAAGGAGGAGATCATCCACATATTGGAGGACAGTACTTGGAGTAAGGTCAAGAGAGATTAGGTCTGATGATCGAGCTTGGCCAAAGAAATGAGGGCTATCATGAAAGCCTTGTGGGAGGACTGTCCATGTCAGCTGTTGGGAGCAATGATTGTCTGGATCAGTCCAGGTAAAGGTAAAGAGGTCTTGAGAGTCTGGGTGTAAAGGAATAGTAAAGAAGGCATCTTTGAGGTCTAGAACAGTGAAGTGGGTAGTGGAAGAGGGAATGAGAGAGAGAAGAGTATAGGGATTTGGAACTACTGGGTGTATGGGGATAACAGCCGCATTGATAAGTCTCAGGTCCTGGACCAGGCAATAGGAGCCATTTGGCTTTTTGACAGGTAGGATAGGGGTGCTATAGGGAGAGTGAGTTGAGTGCAAGAGGCCCTGACGTAGGAGTTTAGTGACGATAGGCTTTAGCCCTTGTTGATGTTTTTGGGAGATGGGGTATTGTGGTTGATTGGGGAATTTAGAGTGGTCTTTGAGACGGATATGAACTGGAGCATGGTGAGAGGCAACAGATGAGTTGTCTGTATCCCAAACTATGGGGTTTATGGATGAGGAGGGCAATGGGGTGGGGGAAGAGGAGGTGGGGTTAAGGAGCAGTAGCCAGGCTAGATCAGAGGGTGGACTTGGGATAGTAATAGAGGCTTTGAGTTTTGAGAGAAGGTCTCTCCCAAGAATAGGAGTGGGGCATTTTGGGAGTATGAGAAAAGAACGGGAAAATGGGGTATCTTGAAATGTGCAAGGTAGAGGCTCAGTTATTCGTGGTGTAGATATTAAACCATCAACCCCCATAACAGAGAACTGAGAGACCTTGTTTTTTCCAGACTAGGCAGGCACAGCAGTGTAAGTGGCCCCTGTGTCAGTGAGAAAGGAGATCGGCTTGCCTGCCACAGTAAGAGTTACCTTGGGCTCCGTAGAGGTGATGAGAGTCGGGGCCTGGGGCGCTGCGCACCTCCAGTCTTCAGTGGCGAGTCCGAGGAGGCTGGGCAGAGCTGGGTCGGAGGACTCCTGCTCGGGACCAGGAGGGGATGTCCAGGTCCCTGGAGGGGGATTTGGGCAGTCAACCTTCCAGTGTTCCTTTATGGCACAGCTGGGACATGGACCTGGAGGGGGCCTTGGCTTTAGGCATAGGCGGGCCCATTGGCCTTCTTTGCCACATTTGAAGCAGGGCCCAGGTGGCTTCCTTTCTTTGTTGGTTGATGGAGGCTTGGAGCCATGTAGGGCAGTGGCTAAAAGGTGGTATTTGGCCTAATCTCATTGGGCCTTCTCTAGCTTTGCCTGCTCTTCCTGGTTACTGAAAATCTTAAAGGCTAAATTTAAAAGGTCTCGTTGAGGGGTTTGAGGGCCTTCTTCTGCCTTTTTTAGTTTCTTTAGGATATCTGGGGATGACTGGGAGATTAAATGGGTGTTAAGAGCAATGGTGCCCTCTGCTGAAGTGGGGTCTAATTTTATATATTTGTGTAGCACTTCCTTTAACCTGGCTAGAAATTGTGTTGGGTTTTCATCTAGTCTTTGAGTTCTTTCCTGGAGCTTATCAAAGTTGACGGCTTTATGCCCTGCCTCTTGAAGACCCACAATGAGGCAAGCACTCATATGATTATGGGCTGCTTGTCCAGGACTCCCTGCCTGATAATCCCAGTTGGGATCATCTCGGGGGACAGCCGTTGCCCCTACGGGCTTAGTGTCCTCTGTCCTGTGTATCTCATCAGCATGCACCTGAGAGGCTTGCCATACTCATTCCTTCTCTTCTGGGAGAAGAGTAGAGGAAAGTATGATGTAAGTATCATGCCAGGTTAAGTCATAAGACTGGGTAAGATACTTGAATTCTTTTAGATAATTATCAGGGTCTGAGGAGAAGGAGCCAAGATACTTTTCAATCTGAGATAGATCAGTGAGGGAGAATGGGACATGAACCCGAACAATGCCTTCTGCCCCAGCTACTTCCCCTAAAGTGTGGAGGGAAGGAGCGGGGTCCTGCGGTGGTTTCCTGTTTTAAAGTTGTTTGGGACCAGTGTGGGAGGATCTAGGGAGTTTAGGGTAAAGCCTTGGGACGCTCAGGGTAGAGATTGGGGCTGAGGTCTCAGAGCTTATCTCAGTCACAAGCTGGGGAGGGGGATTGGGAGCTGCTGTGGTGGAGGGCTGCACTTGAGAAGAAGGGAGGGAGGAGGGGACGTAAGGTGGAGGTTGTGGAACTGGATCTGGAGTGGCTGCAAGGGGATTGGGAGCGCTAGGGGGTGGGCTGTGGTCAGAAGGGTCAAAGGAAGAAGAAGAAAAGTCTGAACAGGGATCAGGAGACATTGTATTAGGAGGATGTGGCCCAGAGTGGGCTAAGAGTATTTGAGAAGTAGAATAGGATTCACAGAGAGAGGCTTAAGAGTGGAGCGCGGAAAACCTGAACATAAGGGATTTCTAACCACTTGCCATTGCAGCAGCAGAAGTTATCGAGGTCCCATAGACTATTATAATCAAGAGTTCCATGTTCTGGCCATCAGGACCTGTTATCAAGTCTGTATTGTGACCAGACAGTGTTAGAATAGTAAATAAGTCTTTTTGGTCTTATCTCCTCTTGGAAACCCAAAGCTTTTAGGTTTGGGAGAAGGCATCCTAGAGGAGTAGATTTTGAGGGCTGGGATTGAGAATTTCCCATTGTGGCTGAATAGGGAGGTTAGACAAGGGCAAGAGAAAACGAGGAGAAAGGTCCAAGAGAAAAGGCATCCCCGTTCTCAGGACTTTCTCAGAGAGTAATAATAGTCTGCTTTGAAATGGGCATCCCCTATTTCAAAGTCAGATGGGGCACAAGGCCAAGGGCCTCAAGGGCTATGGGGATCCTCCCGCCTAGTGCTAGGACTTGGAAATGAGGCGAGAGACAGGATCCAAGAGAAGGGGATTTCACTCACCCTTGTAACTGATGATATGTGGGCCAGTGTGTGGATGTCTGTCCAGCAAGGCAAGTGGAAAGTCCCATTCCCGAACTTGCCTCAGTTTCTCGGCAAGGTCCAAGGGAGGGGACCACTGGAGGTGGGCTCGTGAAAGGAGCCCACCCAGTTGTGGTGGATCTTCCCTCCCGGGTTTTGGCACTAGAATGTAAGGCGAGTACAGAGAAAAAGAGAGCGAGCCGGGCAGTCAGGCAAGAAAAGGGAAATTTTATTAGAGGGAAAAGAGAGGGTGACTGACCCTTAAGGAGAACCAGCGTCCTCCCTTTCTGATGGAGTCCTTCTTATACCCCACCAATGAAAAATTCTCTGAAGAGATGGTCTCGTAGCCAGAGGTCTGGAATCTGGTGGTCTCACAGCTTTGAGAAGATAGGTACCAGTGTGTAAACAGGATGCCATTTGGGCAATTTGGTCAGTCTCAAGGATCACTGTGATTTATTCTTTGTTTGTTAGGTCAACATAATGAGCCATCTTATCAGTGAGACCCCCATGTGGACTCTATCACCTTGATTCATGGACCTAACATCCCAGGTTCCTATGCAATATTGTTCTTTACAGCATCTGACTTTACTTCCATCACCAGTCACATCCACAACTGGGTGCTGTTTTTCCTTTGGCTCTGTCTTTTCATTCTTTCTGGAGTTATTTCTCCACTGATCTCTAGTAGCATATTGGGCACCTACTGACCTGGGGAGTTCATCTTTCAGTGTCCTCCTATCTTTTTCCCTTATCATGCTGTTCCTCGGGGTTCTCAAGGCAAGAATACTGAAGTGGTTTGCCATTCCCTTTTCCAGTGGACCACGTTTTGTCAATTTAGATAAATCCCCTTTAATTTGCTTCGAATTGGAAACAAAAAAACGGTGTGTGTGTTTGTGCCTCCTAAGTCACTTCAGTCGTTTCCGACTCTTTGTGACACTATGGGCTGTAGCACGCCAGGTTCCTCTGTCCGTGGCATTCTCCAGGCAAGAATACTGGTGTGGGTTGCCATGCCCTCCTCCAGGGGATCTTCCCGACCCAGGAATGGACCCCACCTCTCTTACGGCTCCTGCACTGGCAGGTGGATTCTTTACCACTAGCGCCATCTAGGAACTCATACTTACATGCATACATACAATTGCTTATTTACTTACTTAGTTACACAGCTCATTGTTCATACAGCTGTTCAGTGACACGTGTCCTGTGGCCTGTCGTCTTCCCCTTTAGGTCTTTCAACTCAAAGATGAAAAAGGAACAGTCTCATGTAGAGCTTAGAATTGAGCAGCCTCATTCGGAACCCGAAGGATGAGGGAACCTTGTTGCCCCACCGGCTTCTTTACACGGCTACACACATCCCGTCCCTGAGTCAGTAGGACCGCCTAGGTCTGGGGAAGGAATTTGCCGACGTACCCGGAACTGTTTCCAAGGTTTCCTCGGGTTCTGGCGGTGGTACGGCTGCGGGTCCTGGGAGCCAAGGCAACGGAGAATTTTCCCAGGCTCGCGCGAGCGCCCCCTTCACCCACGGATTCAGGGACCCAGCAATAGCGATGGCTCCGGTGTCTGGCTCCCGCAGCCCGGAGTGGGAGGCCTCGAGCTCCGGGGGGAAGCGTCGCAGTTCTTCGAAGAGCCCTAAGCCTAGCAAATCCTCTCGCTCCCCGCGCGGCCGCCGCTCTCGCTCGCGCTCTTGCTCTCGGTCCGGAGACCGGAATGGCCTCAGCCATCAGCTGAGTGGCTCCAGCCAAGGCTCCCGAAACCAGTCCTACCGTTCGCGCTCGCGGTCACGCTCTCGAGAGCGGCCCTCCGCACCTCGCGGCGCCCCTTTCGCTTCTGCCTCCTCGTCCGCCTATTATGGCGGCTACTCACGCCCCTACGGGAGCGACAAGCCGTGGCCTAGCCTCCTGGACAAGGAGAGGGAGGAGAGCTTGCGGCAGAAGTGAGTGAGACGAACGCACTTTCTTTCGCAAGACCACCAGCCTTTAGAGTCCGATTTATCGTTCATTCCGCACCCGACTATTCGCATTTCGCTCGCTCTCCGTGACTTGCGCGCGTTTTCATCCCTTCCTTCAGTCCACCCACGATAACGCCTTATTCATCCTTTTCCATCGTTAGGTTTTTCGCTCATCCTCTGGCCCCTTCATCTAAAATGCCCTGGTCTCCCTCCCGCTACCCCTTCCAGCCTCCTGGCTTGTTGCGGGCATGGTCAAGAGCCTCGGACCTGCCGGAATTACAGCATTTACTTGGTTGTGTCGTTGTCATTAGTGATCACGTTTTCATTCCCCAGTAGACTGAGCCCTTGGAAGAGCCCAGTTTATTGATCACAAAATTTACAGTGCGGAGCACTTTGTAGGTGCGCAACCATTGCTTGTTAAATGATCAAACAGGTTTGAGACAATAGGATAAGTGAGTGGAGTTGTTTTGCAGCGACTTGGGAAGGGTTGAGATTTAAGGTTTAAATTGGAGGGGAGGAGAACCTCTGAAACAAGATGTTTGACTAAATGTAGGAAAAAATGATCTGCTAAACTGTAAGGTTGGACTACATTGAGAAAGATCTTAAGCGGTCTCAATCTTGACCATGAAAAATGAGGTCAGATTGAGATCAGATCTCCTTTAATGACAGTATTGGAGAGGAAAATGAATAAGGAAAAAGGAGAAGAATTATAATTACTGTTTTGTAAGCTTTAATTTTTATTACTTAAAATAATCGAAGTATAGTAGATATACAGTGTTTTTAAGTTACCTGTGTACAATAATATAGTGATTCACTTTTTTTTATTGATTCACTGTTTTTAAAGGTTATACTTCATTTATAGCAATTATGTGCTTTGTAAGTTTTAATATCTAATGCTTATTGAGTGTTAAATTGTGTGTCAGGCACTGTACTGATCATACTGTATGTGTTTAAAAATACAAGAAATTAAAAAGTGTTAACAGGCATTGAGGGGCAGGTTAAGGTTTCAACAGTAGGGAGATAGCTTGAGTTTTTTCCTTCCAAAAGTGGGAGGCACTAAAGCCTAGTGATTAAAAGGACAGGCTCCAGAATCAGACTGCCTGAGTCTGAAGCCCTCCTTTGTTACTTAATACTTGTGTGACTTTGGGCAAGTTACTTAACCTCTCTGAGTTCCATTTCTTCCCCGTGTAAAAGGGAAAGATTAGCACAAAAGCTTTTTAGAGATGTAATGATTTAGTGCCTGAAACACAATAAATTGCCCTTAAGTGTTAGCTGTTAGTGTTTTGTGCATGGGAACAGAAACAGTAAAAACAGTCCTGAGTTAGGTTGGAGACCGACTTCTCCAAATTAAAATTTCCAGAAAGTTACCCCCAGGCTGTGTCCATCAAAAAGCATCCAGTTTCCATACTAGACATTCCTCACCAAAAGATGTCAGAATTCCTTGGATGAAATTTGCATTTGTACATTTAGAAGATAAATAATTTTAAAGTATCCATGAAGTCGGATGGCAGGAGGGATAAGAACTTTACTGCTTGGTCTTTTTAGCCTGTCAAGCATTCTTCATCTGGTATATATGTATTCAAAGTTTAGCTATAAGTGTGTCCTCTGTTAGACTTTATGTTACTTCAAGTAGGAAACCTGAGTCTGACTCTGCACGATTATACCTTTTCCCCTGAATAAGGAAAAAAAAAATAATTTGTTTTAAAAAATCAAAAGGATTTTATTTCTCTAATAAGGTTCTTTTTTTAAACAAGTGGAGTCACAGCAGCTGAAGTTTGAAGAAGTAAACCTTAGTTTTTGTTGTGTATTGTTTGTGTGTTTATAAGGAATATCAAAAATTAAGAAATCACAAACATAAAATAATTTTGTCTTCCAAGGGTAGATAGAGAATTTACTCCTTTTTGAAAAAAGAATTAGGGGAAAAACAGAAAACAAACGCTATATCTCACTGAGTAAAGTTTTGTCAAATAAAATTTTTCTTTTACTTTCAGAGCTCCCTTTATTTTCTACTTCTAATGCTTCATTTTTATTTTCTTCATTAATTCCTGACTTTTTGAAAACGAAGGTTTGACCTTGGCCAAAGTAGAGAATTCTCTTTACTTTCATAAGGATACATAAACAAATGAAGTTATTTCCAAATGTAAGACCATTTTTGTCACATATTGCAGAAGATGAAATGAGCAGTTGGGAGCTGTGTGATGCATGTACTGGAATGACACACTGGACAGCCTCCCAGGCTGAATCTCTGGCCAGGCCTATCGGGCTGTCCGTAGTTTGTACTATTTGATAGAACATCAGATACTTCAGAACATTAGATCCTAATGTTGAGTTAGATACTAATGTTGAGCTTACTTTTTAAAAAAAAATTTTTGGCCACCTCTTGTGGCATGCGGGATCTTAGTACCTGAACCAGGGATCAAACCTGTATCACCTGCGGTGGTAGCACAGTGTCTTAAACACTGGACTGGCAGGGAAGTTCCTGAGTTTAAACCAAGTTTTATTAGTTTAAAGTTTAAAATGTAGAGGGAAAACAGGACTTAACTGGACCCCTTTGAATCTTATACATTTAGGAAACAGTTTACCTGCCTATCTCTTCTAGGAGACTAAGTGAGAGAGAGAGGATTGGAGAATTGGGAGCTCCTGAAGTGTGGGGACTTTCTCCAAAGAATCCAGAACCAGAGTAAGTGATTAAAAAATACATCTTTTATATGGCAGAAACCAACACAATATTGTAAAGCAATTATCCTTCAATTAATAAAAATAAATTTTAAATATATATACATATATAGTTTAAATGCAACATTTGTTTAAATCCAGAGTCTATGGTCAAAATTTTTGTTAAGTGAAGAACTTGAACTACAGTTCTTTTTTTCCCTCTTTCTTGTGATTTATGCTATTCTGTGCCTTGAGTTTTAAAAACATTAAACATACCTTAGGATTAAAACATGCTCCTAGTGGATTTTAGCATGCTAATTGTTCTCTTTAAATTATAATTCATGGGATGCTAATTTCCTATTCATAGAAGGGTTCAGTGTTGAAACAAATACATTAATATTATTTTGAATTATTTTTTCTCAATCCAGTAACTGATTAAATGTCAGACATTAGCATTACAAAGTTTTTAAAAATGAATATACTGAGTCAGTATTATTAAAGGCCTAATGCTTTTTTCTTTTCCTTATTTTTTTTTCCTCTGTGTTGTCATTGTTCAGTCATGTCCAGCTCTTTGCAACCCTATAGACTGTGGCTTTTCTCTCTTTGGTGCCATTCAGAAGCTGCATCTACCCTCTGCCCTATTTCTGTGTTTTCTTGAGACAAGATGCTTGACCGGTAAACCTGTAATTTGCGACAGGGTGATAAAGCATTATTATCTGAAAGTTCTTTTTTCTTCTTAAAAAACTGTTATTTTTTTCCCCACCCCCTATTATTTTTTGAGATATATTTGACATACAATATTAGTTTCAGGCATGTTATAACATGATGATTCAATATTTGTATATATTGCAAAATGATCACCATAGTAAGTCTAGTTAGCATCCGTCACCATATATAGTTATAAAAAGTTTTTTCTTGTGATGAGAACCTCTAAGATTTACTTTCTTATCACCTGTCGGATATGCAATACAGCATTATTAACTGCAATTGCCATGCTGTACATCACATCCCCATGACTTATTTTATAACTGGAAGTTTGTACTTCTTGATCCCCATCATGTGTTTTACCCATGCTCTGCCCCCACCTTCTGTGCTCTGGCAACCATCAGTCTGTTCTCTGTATCTGTGGTGTGGTTTTTTGTTTTTTAGATTTCACATATAAGTGAGATCATGTGTTATCATTCTCTGTTTGACATTTCATTTAGCAAATGCCCTCACAGGCTGTCCATGTTGAAAATGGCAAGCTTCATTCTTTTTTAAAGATAAATAATATTCTGTTGTGGGGTATGCGTGTGTGTTTCTCATAGTTCCTTTATCCATTCATACATTCATGGATATTTGGTTGTTTTAACATTTTGGCTATTGTAAATAATGCTGCAGTGAGCATGAGAGTCCAGATATCTCTTTGAGATATTGATTTCAGTTCTGTCAGATATATATCCAGAAATGAGATTGTTAGGTGATAATGGAAGTTCAATTTTTAATTTCTTGTAGAACCTCCATTCTGGATTCTATAATAGCTGTACCATTTTATATTCTCACTGAGTGTAAGTGTTCCCTCTTTTCCATATTCTCACCAACAGTTGTTATCTTTTGTCTTTTTTATAACATTCATCCAAACAGGTGTGAAGTGATATCTCATTGTGGTTTTCATTTGCATTTCCCCAATGATTAATGATGTTGAACATCTCTTCATTACCTATTGGCCATCTGTGTGTCTTCTTTGAAAAAATGTCTATTCAGATCCTCTGCCTATTTGTGAAATTACATCATTTTTTGGTTTTGGGGTGGTTTTTTTTTTAATATTAATCCCTTCTCGGATATGATTTGCAAATGGTTTCTCTCATTCAGTCCATGCTGCAGTCCCCAGGGTTGCCAAAGAGTCAGACACAACTGAGCGACTGAACAACAACATTCAGTAGGTTGCCTTTAACACTCTTCTGATTCTTACTACCATTTTCTTTAAATTCAGCTCTGATGAACATACACCAGTAGAGGATGAAGAGCCAAAGAAAAGCACCAGTTCAGCTTCTACTTCAGAAGGTATTTTTTTAATTGAGAGCTTTTTTATTGAGAAATTTAAAAAAATACATTTATAAGTAGTTGAACATTAGACTTTACTTTTACTCAAATTGCCTGTCATCATTTCCTTTTCAGTATTTCAAATACAATAAAATTGATACTCAGAAATACTTCTGATACTTGTATATGTATGGCTGAGTCCCTTTGCTGTTCACTTGAAACTATCACAGCATTGTCAATTGGCTATACCCCAATACAAAATAAGTTTTTTTCAAAAAATTTTAAAATTTAGAAGTAATTTTTATTTGTATTTTATGTAGAAGAAAAGAAGAAGAAGAAGAAGTCTAGTCATTCAAAAGAAAGATCCAAGAAAAGGAGGAAGAAAAAATCATCTAAAAGAAAACACAAGAAGTATTCTGATGATAGTGACAGCGACTCTGATTCTGACACAGACTCCAGTGGTAAGAAAGCCAATATCATTCTGCCCGCCTTACTTCAAAACTAGTTTTACTTCTTAAAGTTTATTTTACTTTTATTTATTTTTGGCTGTGCTGGATCTTCGTTCCTACGTGGGGGCTTTCTCTGGTTGTGGCAGGTGGAGGCTATTGTTCGTTGCGGTACACAGGCTTCTCATTGCAGTGGCTTCTCTTGTTGTGGAGCTCAGGCTCTAGAGCATGCAGGCTCAGTGGTTGTGGCGCATGGACTTAGTTGTTCCCTGGCACGTGGGATTTTCCTGGACCAGGGATTGAACCCTTTTCCCCTGCATTGGGAGGCGGATTCTTAACCACTGGACCACCAAGGAAGTCCAAAGCTTATGCTAGAAAAAGGTTCTTTAAAATAATAACCAGGAGTTTTGAACATGCACTGACTTTGTGTGGGGCACCCTGCTAGGTGCCTGATAGGCATTATTGCTGTTTAATCCACACAATCACTGTTGGACACATCTTAGAGTTGGGGAGACAGAGGACCCGAGCAGGTTATAAGTACTGCTCGCACCCAAGGTCACACAGTTGGGATTCAGAGCTAAGTGGTGTGACTCCAGAGTGGCTGTGTGTAGCTGCACAAGGCCTGTGGCACCGAACCAGGTTGGGGTCAGTCTGTGAGATGTGTGGTGCCAAACCAGGCCACAGGGGGCTGCATCAGCCCAGTGGAGCATCTCTTTTGTGAGATTCTCACACTCAGCAGTCAGCTTTGTGTGATTTTCAAAGAGGCACAACATAGGGGACCCTTCAGGCCAGCAGTTGATTTCTAGAAGACACTTCCTGTGGGGTTGCATCACAACAAAGCCGTCTTTTGGTGCCCTCCCATGGCTGGTGATTGACAGAGGGTGCCTCCTCTGAGGTCACATTTCTGTGGATTTCTCATCACAGGTACCCTGTCACTCTCCTGCAGCGTCCTGTGTGTCCTGAGAGTGACTTTCATCTCCTCATATTGCACATTCTTTCTCCTGACTCTGCCATGTGGTACAGAATCCAGCTGCCTACAGTGCCAGTCTCTCCTTGCATGCGGCTTGGCCTACTCACTGCATGGATGAACGTGCATTACTTTTGTAATAAAACTGACTTAGAAAGAACTAGCTTAAGAGTCACTTTTTCACAGTCAACCGTTCCTCACCCACCCTCTCTAAACCAGCCTGATGGTGATACTCCTCTGTGCGCCCAGAACACTGCCCCCTACTTCCCTGTCACTCAGATTCTACTGACCCCCTTCCCTCTGTGTTCCACTAGACTGAGCTCCTGGAAAGCATCCCCCCAAACACACACATCATGAAGATACTCAAACATCCAGAAAAGTGAAGGGAGTAGTGTCATTAATGCCATATACATTGCTTGTCACTCAGGTGTACCATCTGTTAGCATCTTGACATGTTTGCTTCAAATATGGATTTTTGTTGTTGTTGTTGATATATTCGAGGTAAATTACAAATATCACACTGCCACCCTAAATATCTTTGTGTCCATCTTTAAACAATAAGGACATTTTCCTATCTAATCACAATACTATTATCTCATGCAATCAAGTTAGTAATAATACCCTATAGAACCAAATGCTTAGTGCAACTTTAATTTCTGTGTCCCTCATTCCTTGTACATTTCCTAACAGTAGATGTTTGAATGAATTAAATTCTCTGTAACAACAAATAGAAGAGTTATAAGGTATTTATCTACTCACAAGTATTAAGGTTTTAGAGTTAAAATTTTTTAAAATTGTAATATGCTTTAATTTGCAGATGAAGATACAAAAAGGAGAGCAAAGAAAGCCAAGAAAAAGGAAAAGAAGAAGAAACGCAGATCGTTGGTTTTTTTCTTTAATTTTTATTATGGAAAATTTCAAAAATATATACAATTATATAAAATGGTATAATGAACTTCTATGTAACCATCACTCAGCTTGAACAATTATCAGCTTATTGACAGTCTCTGCTGTCCACCCCCACTGTTATTTTGAAACCGGTCCCAGATATCATTTCATCCATAAAGCTGCAAGTTTCTCTAAAAGATAGGCATTCTTTAAAAAAAAAAAAAGCACAATACTATTAATCCACATAAAATATTTAATAATAATTCTTCATTCAGATCTCAGCAGTTTTTTGAATAGTTTCCTCAAATTAGAATCTAAACAATGTACATGAATTGTGATTGGTTGATAGGTCTTTTTCATCTCTTTAAATAGATAGCTTTCCCTTCCCTTTTTGTTCCTGCAGTTTAGTTCTAGAGGAAACAATATCATTTGCCCTGGAGAGTTTCCTGCAGTGTGGATTTTGCTGGTTGTATTCTTACGGTGTCCTTTTAACATGCTTTCGGTCTTATATTTCCTGTAGATTGATAGTTAGGTCTAGACACTTGATAAGGTTCAGATTTGAGTTTTTGGTAGTACTTCATAAGTAGTACTGTGTACTTCCAGCAGGAGGCAGATAATGTCTGGTCATTTCATTTTGACATATTAACCTGCATCAATAGTCTTTGTTTAGGTCCCTTCATTAGGGATTGCAAAATGATTCTTCATTTATTAGGTAAAATAATTCTATATGAGAAGCCTACCATCATTAACTGTTTGGTTACCCTGGAGTATAGTTGGTATAGGAAGGGTGGAATAATTGCTTACTTGTTTTATGAGTTTTCAAAATAATGAGTTGAGGTTTTTTGATGTTTTTATCATCATGAGCCCAAGGATTCAGACATATTTGATGTATTTTAATCCATTATACTGAAAATTACTGATGTTCAAATTGATAAGCGCTGTTTTCTTAAACTGCTTTATTTCTGCTATCTTTCTACAACATGAGAACTATATTTTATTGTTCCCTTGAAAGTGAAAGTGTTTGTTGCTCAGTCTTATCTGACTCTTTGCGACCCCATGGACTGTAGCCCGCCAGGCTCCTCTGTCCATGGAATTCTCCGGGCAAGAGTACTGGATTGGGTTGCCATTCCCTTCTCCAGGGGATCATCCCAACCCTGGAATTGAACCTAGGTCTCCTGCATTGCAGGCAGATTCTTTACCGTCTGAGCCAGCTTATAGTGAAACATGATTTGGTTAAATAAGTTAAAATTTTTAATACAAATTCTTCTCTAACACATTTGAATAAGCTGAGCATCCAAATCATTTCAATCAGTCTTTCATTGCCTTGAAAAAGTAAGATGCCCTTTAGCCTGGGAACATTAAATCAATTTATATCAAATTATAATCAATGCAGGAAGAAATATAAGAAAAAGAAGTCTAAGAAGAGCAGAAAAGATTCCAGTGACTCAAGTTCTAAAGAGTCCCAAGAAGAGTTTCTGGAGAATCCCTGGAAGGATCGATCAAGTAGGTTCTTCTGATAGACTTTGATTTCAGAACAAATAAAACACTGAATTAACTGATTAGTTGAAATGTGAATATGTTTCTGAATATCTTTCCTGCAGAACCTGAAGAACCCTCAGATTTGATTGGCCCAGAGGCTCCCAAAACACTTGCCTCTCAAGATGATAAACCTCTGAAGTAAGTAAGAGCATGTTTATAATCTCTAAAGTGCCTTCCCAAAAGTATGGTCCTAACTTACTCTTCCAAGTATATCTTTCACTACTCCCTTATTTAGACCCAAAGTTTCTATGCACTTTTACCTTACTTCTTCCTCCAACATGCCTTCCCTTCTTTTCCCAGTCCTGGTTTCTTCACTAACCCCAATTCCTTCCTGTTAAAATCCTTAACATTTCTCAAAGCCCCTCAAAGGAGGGGCATGTGCTGATTCCCAATACCTTCCTTCCACAGGTAGGTGTGATTCCTACCCCTCTTTAATTCTTTAGTACTCACAGCATTTTATTTTGTGCATTGTAATATATATTCTACATTGTATTAGTGTTATATCCTTATTAATACATAAATTCCACAAGAACAGAGAGTATTTTTACTGTATATTACAAGCTTTGAGTTTAATAGCTACTCCTGAAGAATTTAGTGAATTGAATGAAGGGGTGGTAGTTTTTGTTTTTTGTTTTTAAAATTTTTTCTTCAAGTGTATTAGGTCTTAGTTGTAGCATTTGGGGTTTAGTTCCCTGACCAGGGATCGAACCCAGGCCCCCTGCACTGGGAATGTGGAGTCTTAGCTATTGGACCACCAGGGAAGTTCCAGGATGGTAGTTTTCAAAGTCCCCTTGAATGAAAGTTAATAGAGAACTGTTACTGTATAGCATTATTATTGGCTATAAGTCTAAAAAATATGTTAATTTAAGATATATTATTTCTCTACTTTGTATTTAAAGGGAAAAGGAATTCACTGGAGGCAGAAGCAATAAAGACAACAGCTGTAGGGAAAATTGATCCATAATTGTAAACCATGAATACATGCTCACTAACATCAGTCCTTTTATTCTTCCAAAGTATCTCTGCATTTCTGGGTTAGTAATATAGGTCACAGTGCAGTGTTCCCTAATTAAATTAAGATAATTTACATAAGGCTTCCCAGCATGCTACCCAGCAACTGTTATTCCTACTGTTTTCTGAGAGAAATGTTTTTTGTGCTTTCTTTTATAATGAACCTTTTCTTAATTCTATATTACTTTGTAGCTATGGCCATGCTCTGTTACCCGGTGAAGGTGCAGCTATGGCTGAATATGTAAAAGCTGGAAAACGTATCCCACGAAGAGGTGAAATTGGCTTGACAAGTGAAGAAATTGCATCATTTGAATGTTCAGGCTATGTAATGAGTGGCAGCAGGTATGTTCTTGGCAATGAGGTCAGTTTCCTTTATAACTACCAAAATTATATTTTGGTGATAGATTTTCATTAAGTGCCCATTTCTAACGAAAGGTAGAGTATAAATGTTGGTTTGTTATTGGGTTTATTGGTATAAATATAGTTGTCTAAAATTCCAAATAGGTATGCAACTCAGTTGTATCTCCAGCTTCAAAGAATTAGGCTTTCCAGTGTCCTTTTCTAGTTCATAGTTTGATACAGATAGTTTATCTTCTGGAGGAGATAGTTAAATTCAGTTACTTATCAGTGCCCCATGAACAGTGTGGCATTCTGGTAGTTAAGAAAGCATTTTCATAAGACAGTAAAAGTTTCTGAGTGTGCCTCTAGTTCTCTGTGGAGAACGTGAACTCTCTAGTCCTCTGGACACTGAGAATGAAGAATGAAAAAGGATATGACAGAGGTCAGTTTCAGCGTGAGAAAAGGAATATAAAATGGGGAAGAAAAAGCAAGATACCAGGAAGAACAAGGAGAGTGAACTAATAGTGTTTCAATACCAAGATCAAGCTGAATTTTAAAACTTCATAAACTTTTAAAAGTGGGCATATATTTGCACGACCCCTGAAGCATCTTTAGAATCTTGGAATTCTGAGGACTGACATTTGAAAACATTATATCTAAGAACCAATAAGACAAGAAAAAGAAATGAGAGGCACAAGAATTGGAACAAAGGATGTAACGCTGTCACTTTTTGTGAATGATAGAAAATCTTGGACTTCCCTGGTGGTCCAGGGGTTTAAGAATCCACCCTGCAATGCAGGGAACATGGGTTTAATCCCTGATCTGGGAAGATTCCACATGACTTGGGGCAACTAAGCCTATGCACCACAAATACAGAGCCTGAGCTCTAGAACCCGGGAACTGCAACTACTGAAGCCCGAGAGCCTAGAGCCTGTGCTTCACAATGAGAGAGGCCACCACAATGAGAAGGCTAGGCACCAGAGAAAGCCCATGTGCAGCAATGAAGACCCAGCACAGCCAAAAATAAAATAATTAACTTAAAAAAAAGAAAATCCTAAGGAATCCTCAGATGAATTATAAATAACAGGAATGTTTAACAAATGGTTAGATATAAAGTTAATATACAAAAATCAATTGCATTTCTGTGTGCCAGCAACAAACAACTAGAAAATATAATTAAATGAAAGGAAAACATTTATAACAGTATCATCAGAGAATATGAAGGACTTAGGAGTAAATCTTAACAAAAGAAGTCTAAGATCTTTACAGGCAAAACTATAAAACACCGAGACATTTAGTAAGACCTAAATAAATGGAGAAATACCATGTTCATGAATAGGAAGGCAATACTGTAGAGTTATCAGTTCTTGCAAAATTAAAATGTTAGACTAAAGGGCCAAGAGCAGCCATCTCATTTCTGAAGAAGAGCAGGAAGGTGATTTTTCCTACTGATATGAGGGCTTATTATGAAGCTTGCAGCACTTCACTTCAGAAAGAGTGGGGAAACAAATGAACTGTTCAGTGGAATAAAATACAGAGCCTGGTAGAGCTTTGCATGTATGGAACTTCATTACATGAAAGAGCTGCTTTCTCCAATCAGTGGGGAAAGAAGGAACTAGGCAGTAAATGGAGCAGGAAGAAAATGGTCACCTGTATGGAGAAAAATGTAAGTAGAACCCTTTATCACTATGTTTACAGCCTGAGCTACCAGGGAAGTCTAGAACCCTTTATCACTATATTTAAAAGTCGTTGCAGCTAGGTTATGGACTTAAATGTCAAAAACAACTTCATTACGCTTAGTATAGAATATGAACAGTTATCTATTAGATCTTGGGGTGGGGAAGTATTTCTTAAAGAAGACCAAAAAATGCACCAACCGCACGATAATATATTAATAACTTTACCTGAGGTAAAAGCAAGAACTTTTGTTCATTGGAACATCTTAAAATAAGTGAAAAGACAAGTTCCAAGCTGGGATAAGATCTTGTAATACACAAAACTGATAAAGAGTTAGTACTGAGAGTATTTAAAGAATTTCTGTAAACAAAAGGAAAGTGAGAAAAATGACACAGGCATTTGTCAGAAGAAAAAAATATAGGGCTACACATAAAAAGATGTTCATGATCTTGGTCGGATCATGAACTCCTTATTGCCAGCTTCAGACTTAAATTGAAGAAAGGGGGGAAAACCACTAGATCATTCAGGTATGACCTAAATCAAATCCCTTATGACTATACAGTGGAAGTGAGAAATAGATTTAAGGGACTAGATCTGATACACAAAGAGCCTGATGAACTATGGACGGAGGTTTGTGACATTGTACAGGAGACAGAGATCAAGACCATCCCCATGGAAAAGAAATGCAAAAAAGCAAAATGGCTGTCTGAGGAGGCCTTACAGATAGCTGTGAAAAGAAGAGAAGTGAGAAGCAAAGGAGAAAAGGAAAGATATACCCATTTGAATGCAGAGTTCCAAAGAATAGCAAAGAGAGATAAGAAAGCCTTCCTCAGCGATCAGTGCAAAGAAATAGAGGAAAACAATAGAATGGGAAAGACTAGGGATCTCTTCAAGAAAATTAGAGATACCAAGGGAACATCTCATGCAAAGATGGGTTCAATAAAGGACAGAAATGGTATGGACCTAACAGAAGCAGAAGATATTAAGAAGCGGTGCAAGAATACACAGAACTGTACGAAAAAGATCTTCACAACCCAGATTATCACGATGGTCTGATCACTCACACTCAGCTAGAGCCAGACATCCTGGAACGTGAAGTCAAGTAGGCCTTAGGAGCATCACTACGAACAGAGCTAGTGGAGGTGATGGAATTCCAGTTGAGCTATTTCAAATCCTAAAAGATGATGCTGTGAAAGTGCTGCACTCAATATGGCAGCAAATTTGGAAAACTCAGCAGTGGTCACAGGATGGAAAAGGTCAGTTTTCGTTCCAATCCCTAAGAAAGGCAATGCCAAAGAATGTTCAAACTTCCACACAACTGCACTCATCTCACACGCTAGTAAAGTAATGCTCAAAATTCTCCAAGCCAGGCTTCAGCAATTCGTGAACCGTAAACTTCCAGATGTTCAAGCTGGATTTAGAAAAGGCAGAGGAACCAGAGATCAAATTGCCAACGTCCTCTGGATCATCGAAAAAGCAAGAGAGTTCCAGAAAAACATCTATTTCTGCTTTATTGACTATGCCAAAGCCTTTGACTGTGTGGATCACAATAAACTGTGGAAAATTCTGAAGGAGATGGGAATACCAGTCCACCTGACCTGACTCCTGAGAAACCTGTATGCAGGTCAGGAAGCAACAGTTAGAACTGGACATGGAACAACAGACTGGTTCCAAATCAGGAAAGGAGTACCTCAAGGCTGTATATTGTCACCCTGCTTATTTAACTTATATGCAGAGTACATCATGAGAAATGCCGGGCTGGATGAAGCACGAGCTGGAATCAAGATTGCTGGGAGAAATATCAGTAACCTCAGAGATGCAGATGACACCACCCTTAAGGCAGAAAGTGAAGAAGAACTAAAGAGCCTCTTGATGAAAGTGAAAGAGGAGAGTGAAAAAGTTGGTTTAAAGCTCAGCATTCAGAAAACTAAGATCATGGCATCCGGTCCCATCACTTCATGGCAAATAGATGGGGAAACAGTGGCTGACTTTATTTTTCTGGGCTCCAGAATCACTGCAGATGGTGATTGCAGGTATGAAATTAAAAGACGCTTACTCCTTGGAAGGAAAGTTGTGACCAACCTAGACAGCATATTAAAAAGCAGAGACATTACTTTGTCAACAAAGGTCCGTCTAGTCAAGGCTATGGTTTTTCCAGTGGTCATGTATGGATGTGAGAGTTGGACTATAAAGAAAGCTGGCACTGAAGAATTGATGCTTTTGAACTGTGGTGTTGGAGAAGACTCTTGAGAGTCCTTTGGACTGCAAGGAGATCCAACCAGTCCATCCTAAAGGAGATCAGTCCTGGTTGTTCATTGGTAGGACTGATGTTGAAGCTGAAACTCCAGTACTTTGGCCACCTGATGTGAACAGCTGTCTCATTTGAGAAAACCCTGATGCTGGGAAAGATTGAGGGCAGGAGGAGTAGGGGACGACAGAGGATGACATGGTTGGATGGCATCACTGACTCAATGGACATGGGTTTGGGTAGACTCCGGCAGTTTGTGATGGACAGGAGGCCTGGCGTGCTGCAGTCCATGGGGTCGCAACGAGTCGGACACAACTGAGTAACTGAACTGAACTGAACTGAACTGAAAAAGATGTTCATTATCATTGGAAATGGAAATCAACTTATGGACATATGGTTTTACACCCATTCAATAGAAATTCAAAGGTCTAATAACTGCAAGCATTTGATAAGATGTGTGTCTATATGATCTCTTAAGTATTGCTAGTGGTGGTATACATTAGAAAACAGTCTGATGTTCTCTTGGAAAGTTGAGCATTCACGTGTTTTATGACCAAGCAATTCCATACCTGTACCCAAGAGGATCTTTCCCATGTACTGGGAGATGTGTATATGGATGTTTACCACAGCATCATTCATCTAGCACTTTCTGTTCCAGATCAATTCCTCTACTCACTGTACCCTGAGCAACCTAAGTACATTGTCATCTCCTTGACTCCTTGACCTGCCACTCCCCCACCTTCACACTAACCTGAAATGAGTCTCCCCTCTTCACCTTACTCAGTTTGCTCTGTTTTTCTAGGCATAGTTCAAGCTTTCTATAATTGATTGTGTAGGTTTGCATACATACACATAAAAGCAGCAGGTTTTCGTGAAGTTTTTCTTCTAAATAAGCAGACCTTTTGAAGACCATCTAAGAGTTTCCCTCTGCCTCAGAGCCTATACTTTCCTGATTTGGCCCTTGGGCTAAAATCCCTTCTTTCTTTTCTGTGAGCTGCTACTGGATTCTAAGGAAGTTAAATCCACCTATCATCCACCATCCACAAAACATCCAAAATTCAGTTGTAGATTTAAACCTAGTTCTTTTGGTTATAGGATAAATTAGAACTCTGAAGAAGTTCCACCAGCTAGATGACAACTTAATTTTATCTGTCCTACTATCAAGTCTGCATACTACTTAGGAAGTTTAATAATTTGCCTGTTTGCTTGTCTTACTGGAAACAACAGAACTAGACTTATGCCCTTAGAATTTGAAATTAATAACTTCACTCTATTGACAGAACCTCAGAGATCATTATTTACATACTAGAAATTAATCAAAGGACATGTCAGCAGATAAAATGAATAATCCTTGGAAAATCTAGAGAAAGTTTCTATTTGTCAGCATTTTAAATTGACCATTCTGTATTAGGAAAGGATTAGTGAGGAAACACTATGAGAATAATTACTGAGAAATTAAGCCAAAAATACAATTATCTCTAGGCATCGCCGAATGGAAGCTGTGCGTCTGCGAAAAGAAAACCAGATCTATAGTGCTGATGAGAAGAGAGCCCTTGCATCCTTTAACCAAGAAGAGAGACGAAAGAGAGAAAACAAGATCTTGGCCAGTTTTCGAGAGATGGTATACAGGAAAACTAAAGGGAAAGAGGACAAATAAGGATTTCCTGATTGTTCATCAGACGTTTTTAACAACAAAAAAGAAAGTTTGGGTTCCATATATACACACACAAAAAGATTATGATCTGAAAAAGCTTTACAGTGCTACTGTGCCTTCTATTTAATTCTTTCAGTCCTATAAAAAAACGCTGCGTATTGATATAACTTTAGCAAACTCTTTGGGTTATTTTGGATTAACCAAAACAACTTTCTGGTTTAAAAATCCAAATCATGAGTGAAATTCTGCTGTGTTGGGGGAGGAGACATTGAGAGAAAATGCTGGTGAAATGAGGAACTGAGCTCTTAAATTGTGGGACAGTGCTGCCACGAGTTCTACATGATGCCCACCCCAACTGAACTTGTGGGAAGTTACCATTCCTCTATGTTGAATGTCATAAAGGGACTTGATAGAAACATACAGGAGGCCACTTTTGTTAACAGAAAGAAGGCATGGCTGAAAAAAAGAAAATCTAGAATTTGAAGATTGACTTGTATATTACAATATGCTGTCTGCTCTGGAAATAATGTATTTTGATTTTAGTCCCTACCTCCACCCCCAAACCAACCAACAAACCAAACAGCAAACTAACCCACAGACTTACTGAATTGAAAATATGAACATTAGGTTTAAAATTCTTAACAGGTTACTTAAGAATGGCTCTTTCAAATATAAAATATTGGGAAGTCTGTTCTGTAAATGGAAGTACATTATTTCCATCTGAACTGTGTTTAATCATCATTTGAACACTGTAAATGAATAGGAATCAATAATAATCAGGAGTTTAATAAGGAAAAATACGTGAATTATTGCTTTAACTTCATGTGTCATAAGGATGAAGATAATGTGATATTAAAAATGTTTTTAACTCTGTACATCATGTAACATGCAGATTTCATTTTATTTTTTTCTTTGATTTATTTTTATTAGTTGGAGGCTAATTACTTTAATATTGTAGTGGTTTTTGCCATACATTGACATGAATCAGCCATGGATTTACTTGTGTTTCCCATCCTGAACCCCCCTCCCACCCCCCTCCCCATCCTATCCCTCTGGGTCATCCCAGTACACCAGCCCCGAGCACTTGTCTCATGCATCCAACCTGGACTGGTGATCTGTTTCACACTTGATAATATACATGTTTCCATGCTGTTCTCTCAGATCATCCCACCCTCGCCTTCTCCCATAGAGTCCAAAAGTCTGTTCTATACATCTGTGTCTCTTTTTCTATCTTGCATATGGGGTTATTGTTGCCTTCTTTCTAAATTCCATATATATGTGTTAGTATACTGTATTGGTGTTTATCTTTCTGACTCTCTTCACTCTATATAATGGGCTTCAGCTTTATCCATCTCATTAGAACTGATTCAAATGTATTCTTTTTAATGGCTGAGTAATATTCCATTGTGTATATGTACAACAACTTTCTTATCCATTCGTCTGCTGATGGTCATCTAGGTTGCTTCCATGTCCTGGCTATTATAAACAGTGCTGTGATGAACACTGGGGTACACGTGTCTCTTTTAGATCTGGTTTCCTTGGTGTGTATGCCCAGTAGTGGGATTGCTGGGTCATATGGCAGTTCTAGTTCCAGTTTTTTAAGGAATCTCCACACTGTTCTCCATAGTGGCTGTACTAGTTTGCATTCCCACCAACAGTGTAAGAGTGTTCCCTTTTCTCCACACCCTCTCCAGCATTTATTGCTTGTAGACTTTTGGATAGCAGCCATTCTGACTGGCGTGAAGTACCTCATTGTGGTTTTTATTTGCATTTCCCTGATAATGAGTGATGTTGAGCATGTTGAGGTTTTCTATGTAGAGGATCATGTCGTCTGCAAACAGTGAGAGTTTTACTTCTTCTTTTCCTATCTGGATTCCTTTTATTTCTTTTTCTGCTCTGATTGCTGTGGCCAAAACTTGCAAAACTATGTTGACTAGTAGTGGTGAGAGTGGGCACCCTTGTCTTGTTTCTGACTTTAGGGGAAATGCTTTCAATTTTTCACCATTGAGGATAATGTTTGCTGTGGGTTTGTCATATAGAGCTTTTATTATGTTGAGGTATGTTCCTTCTATGCCTGCTTTCTGGAGAGTTTTTATCATAAATGGATGTTGAATTTTTTCAAAGGCTTTCTCTGCATCTGTTGAGATAATCATATGGTTTTTATCTTTCAATTTGTTAATGTAGTGTATTACATTGATTGATTTGCGGATATTGAAGAATCCTTGCGTTCCTGGGTTAAAGCCCACTTGGTCATGATGTATGATCTTTTTAAGATGTTGTTGGATTCTGTTTACTAGAATTTTGTTAAGGATTTTTGCATCTATGTTCATCAGTGATATTGGCCTGTAGTTTTCTTTTTTTGTGGCATCTTTGTCAGGTTTTGGTATTAGGATGATGGTGGCCTCATAGAATGAGTTTGGAAGTTTGCCTTCTTCTGCAATATTCTGGAAGAGTTTGAGTAAGATAGGTGTTAGCTCTTCTCTAAATTTTTGGTAGAATTCAGCTGTGAAAGCCATCTGGTCCTGGGCTTTTGTTTGCTGGAAGATTTCTGATTACAGTTTCGATTTCCTTGCTTGTGATGGGTCTGGTTCAGTTTTGGAAAGTTACACTTTTCTAAGAATTTGTCCATTTCTTCCAAGTTGTCCATTTTATTGGCATAGAGCTGCTGGTAGTAGTCTCTTATGATCCTTAGTATTTCAGAGTTGTCTGTTGTGATCTCTCCATTTTCATTTCTAATTTTGTTGATTTGGTTCTTCTCCCTTTGTTTCTTAATGAGTCTGGCTAACGGTTTGTCAATTTTATTTACCTTTTCAAAAAACCAGCTTTTAGCTTTGTTGATTTTTGCTATGGTCTCTTTTGTTTCTTTTGCATTTATTTCTGCCCTAATTTTTTAAGATTTCTTTCCTTCTACTAACCCTGGGGTTCTTCATTTCTTCCTTCTCTAGTTGCTTTAGGTGTAGAGTTAGGTTATTTATTTGACTTTTTTCTTGTTTCTTGAGGTAAGCCTGTAATGCTATGAACCTTCCCGTTAGCACTGCTTTTACAGTGTCCCATAGGTTTTGGGTTGTTGTGTTTTCATTTTCATTTGTTTATATGCATATTTTGATTTCTTTTTTGATTTCTTCTATGAGCAGATTTCATTTTAAACATTCTTAAACTTTTCAGTTTATTTTTTACATCTGTCATTCAGGTTAACTTCTCACTTTATCACTTTTTTATGGCTACTATTGACTTTTGACTTTGGGAAAAATGAAAAATTCTGGGACTGTGAGATCATGATCTTTTTTTTTTTCTTGCCTCCTTTTGTTCAAGTTTAGTTGTTAAGACATAGGAGGGAAGCAGGGAGGGGATAGTAGAAGTTTTGGCTGTTTTTGTTAAGGTTGTTTTGAACTGCATTATTATGTGCCTAAGATAAGTTTAAATTATCTGAATGATAGGGAATTTCAGGCTCTGCTGTTATAAAATGCCCTCTCTCCTTATAAGCTAACTTCCCAGATGACTCAGATGGTAAAGAGTCTGCCTGCAATGCAAAAGACCTGGGTTCGATCCCTGGGTCAGGACGATCCTCTGAAGAAGGGAATGGCAACCCACTCCAGTATTATATTAGTTGAAAGTATTTTTTTTAAGTTGTAAAACAAAACAGTGAAAGTATACTTGATATACTTTATTAAAGTATAGATTAAAAATTTACTACTTAACATATATTCTAGGAAAATGTCTACCTTTAACCCAGTTAATGAACTAAACAGCCAGTTGGCACGTGGCAACATTTATGATGACTGAATTTGAAGTGATTGTGATTTACCATCTTTGTTGCCTAGCCTAATATATCTATTATTTCTGAAAGTTGAAACTAGGTCCCAAATTTGTGGGTCATAATCTGTCCATTTCCCTGTGTGATAAAATGTAAATTTTTATTTCCCATCTAAAAATTTTATTCTCAGGAATTCCCCAATAGTCCAGTGGTGAGGACTCTATGCTTTCACTGCCGAGGGCCCAAGTGCAATCCCTTGTCAGAGAACTGAGATGCCACAAACTGCAAAAGGGGGCCACATTTTTTTTAAATTTTTTTCTCTAAGAACATTAGTTTTTGTTACTAGTTCCTAGAGACTGAATGGGATTGTTCTCTGATTTTCATTCAGTAGGCAAGGTAGTTTAAATGCAACAGTTGTTAAAAACTTTTTATTTTGTATTGGGCTATAGCTGATTAACAATATCATGATAGTTTCAGGTGGACCGCAAAGGGGCTCAGCCGTACATAAACATTCTTCCCCAAATTCCCCTCCCATCCAGCCTGCCACATAACATTGAGCAGAGTTCCCTGTGCTATATGGTAGTCCTTGTTGGTTATCCATTATTAAATATAGCAGTGTATATGTGTCAATTCCAAACTCCCTAACCCTTACCCCCACCCTTCCCCCTAAATGTAACAATTTTGTGATATGTGAATATTATGGATTTCCATTGGATTCTCCTGTCTCCTCTACAGAGTAGATACTCAATAAATGCTTATTGAGTAAATGAAAGAAAATATATTAATTTATTTCAGAAATTTATCATATCTTTCATTAAGATTTTTTCAGTAAAGATCTGCCAAATAGCAGCTTTGGTAGCATATTCTTTGGGAAAGAGGAGGGAAGAATAAAAGGGCTAAGAGTATTTTATTTTCAGCCCATTAGAGTTACTGCTTCAAGCTGTGTTTTAGTCACCTGAGCCATAAGTTAAATGGGAGGGCTGTTGTAATTGAAATATACTTTTTTGTTCTCCAAGGAGACTTACCTAGTTCTCCCACCTCCTCACCTGTTGCTCTGATAAGATTTTCCCTCCTTTTCAATTTATTTCACAAATGTAACAGTTGAAGAAGAAGAAAGAAAAATTACCCACAGTTTTACCCCATCAATTGTCTTTAGTATTCTGTGTTCCTTTCAAGTGCTTGTCTACATAAATATGTATTCTGATATACCTATAAGTAATCACTCGTAATTTTGTCTTTTGTGTTTTAAGATCTTGCAGCCAGGCAAGACAGCTTCACAGGGATGGTAGGAACAAATGATCTGGTGTGAGGATGGAAGAAGGCCAGAAATAGTAAGGGTGGTGATTGAACCTTCCCTGTTTCATCAAGCCAATCCTCAAGCCACCCTAGTGCCATCACAGTTGCAGTGGGCAGCATGCCCAGTTGCAGAGTTTCAGAATGTATTGTTTAACATTGAGGCTTAACTTGCATTAAATAAAGGGAACTGTGAGCAGGGAAACCCTTCAGACTGGTTATATTATGAGCTGTAGAACTGTTGCCATTTTTCTGTTCCCCAGTTGTGCCCATGAAAGAGGTATGTTCAGGCCGGAGACTCAGGCTCAGATGGGGGAACGAAGAGCCAAGGACCAAGCTCAGTTTGGTCTGACAGGTGAATTTAATCTACTCCCTAAACTCAGCTTTTGTATCTGTAAGACTGAGAGATACAGATAGTGATGGGCAAAACCTTTTAGAAAATAGAAGACAACTTAGTGGTTACTCTACTAATGTAATGGAAGTTGCCAACTGGAAAATGAATGCAAAGAAAAACAATGCAGCTAGATTGTGTGCCACAAATTTATTAGTCAATAAATATTCTGTGGTTTGATGTACAGTATCATATTTTTAATATTCTCTGATTAGAAATCTCCTAAAATATTCTGGAAGATTCCAATACTGTTGAATTGGAAGATATTTGGATTTATTAAAACATATTTGGCCTCAATAATGTCCCTTAGCCATTTTTCTCGAAAGCGAATCATTCCTGGTCTGCAGAGGAAGAGAAACAAACACAACAAAAGCTTTTAAAGGGAAACAAAACACTGAGCCAGGGATCCATTGATTCCCTGTTTACTCTGTTATATTCCTAGTGAGCAAAATGCCTTTTGGGGGTGGGGACAAAGATTATCTCCATTCATTAGGCCCAGTCAATAAAAGGGTGAGTTTATATGTAAAGATTCTGTAAGAGAGCTGATGTACAAATAAAAGGAGTTATTGAATATTATTTATGAGTGAGTTCCATGTGATTGTGAAGTTCCCCATTGAAACAACAGACAGGACCTACTTTGGCCCCACCCTACTCCAGCAACTAACCTCAAGTTGCTAGTCACTGAAAATCAAGACATTACAGATAAAATCCATTTTCTAGAACAAAAGCAGAATCTTACTTTCAGCCCATCTTAATGGAGTAGGTGGTCCAAAGAAGAAAAGTGACCATTACATAAATTATCTGTCATTGAGGGCTTCCCAAGGTGGCTCAGTGGTAAAGAATCTGCCTGAAATGCAGGAGACTCAGGTTCAATCCCTGGGTTGGGAAGATCCCTGGAGAAAGATTTCCCAGTATTCTTGCCTGGGAAATCCCAAGGACAGAGGAGTCTGGAGGGCTACACTCCATGGGGTTGCAAAAGAGTGAGACATGATGTAGCAACTAAACAGCAGCAACAAAACAGGCCCACTGGCTTCTTGGAGTGTGATGACCTTGTCCTACTACCCTTTTAAAATCTCTAAATTTTCTTTACCTGTGAATTAATGAATGGCCCTCAAAGACATAAGAGACATCAATGGGTGTATCCTAAGAGAAAAAGACAACTGTCAGCCAAGACCAGTCATACCAACTCATGATTCTTTCCATTGCTACATGTATCCATAAATACAGTCTTTAATTTCTAGAATTCATCTTCCCTGTGAATTGGAGATCTGTGGGTGGTAGTTCTTTGTCACTTCAAACCTGTGTTCCCCCAAAAGATCTTTTAGGGAATAAATACCTTAAGAGTCTCCATAAAATTGAAAACAAGTCAGGGGAGGCTGTGCTCTCATTACTAGGAGCATGAGGAAGTCATGTGCCTTCTTTACATGGTCCAGTTTACTCAGCCAACAGCACCAACTTACCTTGTAGGGACAGCCTAAGAATGAAGCCATGTAGATGAACACGGTACAAAAACATTTAAAAAATGTCTTTTACAGTTATAATTCTGTCTCAGTGACCCCCATCCAGTGTCCCCTCCAAAATTATACTTGGAATTCTGAGCAAGAGCCTGGCTCCCAAGTCCTCTCTCTGTGTGGTCTCGTTTACCTCCAGCAGCCTCCCTTTCCAATGTTAGAGCTTGCCAGTTAGCAAGATAGCTGATGGTGGACTGTATGACCAGGAGAAATGAGAACTCCTTATAGTCTACCTCTTTAGATCACTCCAGGTTCCAAACTCTCCAAATAGGGGAGTTTGTACTAGGATAGGATAAATATAGGACATGGTTGGCTCACTATGGTGTGGTTATCTATAAAGCCTTAGAGTCAGGAGAGCCTCAAATAGCTTGGGAAAGGATGAAGGCAAAGGGGAAGTAACACTTTTATGTCTCTTGTATTCCAGGCATCATGGTTAGTACCACCCTGGTTCTAAGGATCCTAACCCTGGATTCATGGGTGTCATTTGGACTCCTTTCACAGCAGCTGTCAACATATTTCATATTCACAGTCAACCTAGTGGTGACAAGCAGTCACTCCTTCAAATACTCAGAGCCAACTATTTGCCAGGTCTTGTTTTACAGCAGCACCAAAATCCCTGCCTTCATGGAGCTTACATTCTGGTGGGGGTGCAGAGTATAACAAGGTAAGAAATTACATAGACGATCAGAAGATGGTAAAGTATTAGGGAGGGAAGGAGGGTTCCAGTCAGAGGGAACAGCAAGTACAGAAACCCTGAGGTGGGACTCTACCTGGCTTATTTGAGGAGTAGCAAAATCAGAGTGGCTGGAGCAGAGTAAGTGAAGGGGCAGGGGTAATGGGAAAGCAGAAATAACAAGGGACCAGATCACACAAGGCCTGTAGGCCCTCACTACTCAGGGTGTCGTCTGTGGATCTGCAGCATCAGCAGCTCCTGGGAGCTTCTTAGTAATGCAGAAGCTCAGACCTGCTGAATTTGAATTTTCCTTTTAACAAGATCCCTGAGTAATTCACATGCATTTTGAAGTTGGAGAAGCATGTTGGAACATTGGAGGTGTGACATAACTTCATTTTTCCAAGACTTCCTATGGCTGGCTGAAAAGAGACAGGATGCAGGTAAAGGTGGAAGCAGAAAGACTGGCTAGAAGGCTATTGAAATAACTTTGGTGAGGGATGATGATGTCTTGGCCCAAGGTGGTAGAGGTGCAGTGGGAAGAGAGGCTTGGATTGAGCGCCTATTTTGAAGGTAGGGCCAACAGGATTTTCTAATGGATGTGACTGAAAAAGAAGAGTCAAGGAGGATGACAAGGATTTTGGCCATCAGCTGAGATGAGGAAGGCATAGGTAGGTCAGACTTTGAAAGGAAAATCAGAAGTTCAGCTTTGGATACAGTAAGGGAGATGTTTAAATATCTAAGTGACAGAAGTCTGGGCTGGAGACAGAAATTTGGGAATCATAAGCTGGAGGTGGAGCTTCCCTGGTGGTCTAGTGGTTGAGAATCCTCCTGCCAATGCAGGGGACATAGGTTTGATCCCTGGTCTGGGAAGATTACACATGCTGCAGAGCAACTAAGCCCATGCACCCTAGGCCTGTGCTCCGCAATGAGAAGCCTGCACACCACAATGAAGAGTAGCCCCTGCTCACCGCAGCTAGAGAAAGCTCACACATAGCAACAAAGACCCAATGTAGAAAAATAAATGCTTTTTTTTTAAAATAAGCTAGAGGTAGCATTTAAAGCCAGGAGACTGGATAAGATTGTGCAAGAAATGAGGATAGAGAAGATATCCAAAGGCTGAGTTTCGGGACATGCAAACATGAAGAGGTCAGTGAGAGAAGAGACCAGAGAACCAGTAGAGTAAAAATTGGTCAATGAGGCAAGAGGAAAACCAGAAGAGAATGTTGTTGTTCTAGAAGCCAAATGGAACATTTCACAGAGGAGGGCGTGATCAGTGATGGCAAGTGCTACAGATGGGCTCCACCAGATTGAAGACAGAAATATGACTGTTCAGTTTCACAAGGAAGGGGCCATCAATGGCCTTGACATGCGAAGTCTCTTCTCATTGAAGTCTCACTGAAGGGAACAGGGCAGCCAAGGAAGCGCTTACCGGAGGTTTGTTTTTGTTGACCTTGATGGTGAAGTACACACTGGCAGTGATTTGGGCTATGGGTCTCCGAGCAGTTGGGATGCTCCAACGTACACAGTAGATGTAGTAGAAGCTGTGAAACACATCTTCCTTCCTTAAAAACTCTGTGTAGTGCTCCCAGCGGCCTTGATACTCCCAATTCTATTTCACAGGAGAGAAGAAAAAGCACACAGAGGAAGAAAAGCAGACTTCTGTTCAAGTCCTCTCAGTGCACCCCAATCTTTTTGGCACTAGGGACCAGTTTTGTGAAAGACAGTTTTTCCACGGCCAGGGTTGGGGGGATGGTTTGAGGCTGATTCAAGTGCATTACAATTATTGGGCACTTTTATTCCTAATCTAATGCCGCCACTGATCTGACTGGAGGTACCTACCGGTCTGTAGCCCACAGGTTGGGGACCCCTGTGATGAAGGCAGCACACAACAGTAGGGATTATAGCCCCACTTCTGGAATCCATTTCTAACCTTTTAGACTGAAGTTCAAACTATAGTCAACTCTCACTTATCTCCAAGGGTAGAGGAGAGAAAAGGTGGAGCTAAAATGGGAAATAACCTAACAGTGCAGACATTGCTTGAGATTGGATTTTGGAGTGCAGGGGCGCACACTCAGGTGTGTGTAGATACACACTGTATGCATGTCCACAGTGACCTCCTTCCGGACCCTTACTTGGAAGGCAAGTTTGGTTAATTGGCAAGTAATTAGAAAGTGCTTAGAATATGTGTTCTGCTCACTCCAGGAGACCTAAATGTGTGACTAGGAAGTAATGAGGCTGGGACGTCCCTGGTGGTCCAGTGGGTTAAGACTTCACCTTCCAATGCAGGGGGATGCAGTTTCGATCCTTGGTCGGGGAGCTAAGATCCTACATGCCTTGTGGCCCAAAACATAAGACAGAAACAATATTGTAACAAATTTAATAAAGACTTTTTAAAAAAATGAAAGTGATGAGGCTGATTTCATCACCTGTTTGGGAAAATCAGACTCACTTCATTGCAGCCCTAGGTGGTAAGTAAAATAAGATCAGAAAAGGAGTAGGTCAGGATCATCCAGATGGCTTGGAGAAGCTTCCCCCTCCAAAGTACACACCTTAATAACACCTCAGGTCCACACAAGTCATGTTGCACCCTTGAGTCTCAGCACCAGGCCTTGAAAGCCGGAGATATTCATCAAGTTCAACAAACCCCCCTTACTCTGGCTGTTGGGGCACAGAAAGCTTCCAAATTGAAAAAGATCCTAAATTAAGATGAAGATCCACAGAAGGACGGGAGTAGGATTCTCTAACAATCCCAGTGATATCAGAAGAGAGTTTGGGAGGAGATGGTAAAAAGACTTCAGGCCTTCCTTTAAAAAAAATAAATATTGGGACCTCCTTGGTGGTCCAGTGGTTAAGAATCCATCTCCCAATGCAAGGGACATGGGTTTGATCCTTGATTGGGGAACTAAGATGCCACATGCTGCGAGGAACCTAAAGCCTGTGCGACTGCATGCCACATGAAGAACCCGCATGCTGCAACAAAGACCCAGTGCAGACAAAATAATAATAAAAAGAAACAAAAACTGTAGGCTGGTCTTCTGCCTCAGCTGATTTTATTTCAAACTTAAACCCAGTTGGCCGTTAGAGTTGGCCAGAGAGGAACATCAGACTCTAAATTTCTTGAGATCAGGTCTCTGTGTTCTTACACAGATCATTATTCCTTTGAATGAAGGAGTCAACAGTCAATCCTATGAGGACCCTTGGACCATGCCTTTTATTTTCAACCTTTCTATGTTATACTTGATACACTTTTTTAGGCCTAATGTTTAATCTGTCACAGAGACTTCTCTGATGGTCCAGTGGTTAAGACTGTACTTCTAATGCAGGGGGTGTGGGTTCAATCCCTGGTCAGGGACTAAGATCCCACATGCCTCTCCGCACAGCCAAAATATTTTAAAAAATAATCTGTCACAGTCACAGGCTCTGTAGCATTGGAATGGTCCCTAAAGATCATCTAACAGAGCCCCTTGCTTTGCACATGAGGATCCCGGGACCTAGAAATAGGAAAGGACAAACCAAACAGCTGGAACTAGGACCCGGGCTCCCAGGCAGCCAGCTCAGTGCTCTCTCCACCCCATCAGATGTCTCAGCTCTAGGATATTCTAAAGCGGGCTTAGACACAGTAAATTCAGCTGTCTCCATCAAGCCAGTCTCTTCCCATTTTTGTCTCTATGCTGTGAGTGTGTGTTATCCCATGTTTTGTCATTTTTACATAACATTGCTTTATATACTCACTTCCAGGAAAAGAGTATCTCATTGTGCTATTCTGCCATGGATGGCTTAGACAATAACATACTATTGGACACTCAAAATCAACAGGCACCTGGAAGTATATGCACAAAACTTATCCCTGGTAAGTGACATCTGAAGGAGTAGAACTGGATATTGTAGGGATAGAAGGGGGTTTTCATGTTCTACTTTGTGGCTTTTTGCTGAGTTTTTTTTTAATAATGATATCTTAATTTTATTATGAAAATATTGTAAGTGTGTGATAGGCATGAGGGATTTTCCAGGTTTTCTTGTATAAAGAACTTCTTTGTGTATTCTTGGGACTTCTCGGTGGTCAAGTGGTTAAGACTCCATGCTGCCAATGCTGGGGGCATGGGTTCAATCCCTGGTCAGAGAACTAAGATCCCACATGCCGTGCAGTGTAGCCAAAAGATAAAAATAAATTTAAAAAAATTTTTTAAAAAGAACTGCTTTGTGTATCCTTGTTACTACATTGCATTGCTGAAGAAAATAAACCAGTGCTGCCCACTGGCAGTGTATAAGTGTACCCATTTTTCCCTCCCCACAAACACACAAGCCTTCTGATACCAGATTGAATCATTCTTATTCACATTGTAATACCTTAAAATCTTTTGAATTTGCACTTTTCATTGATAGTAAACTGTATTATTTTTGGAATCAAAAAGGACTCTTCCTATTACAGTGAGAAAAGTATATCAGATAGACCTACAGTCAAAACTTTATTTTGCTGATTAATCAGAAAGACTTTGGACAAATTGCCCAACCTCTGTGACCCTCAAGTTTCATCATCTGTAAAATGGGTACACTGAGGTACCCATACCCAGGTTTTTTGTGAGGATTAAATGAGATAATGCATGTGAAATGCTTAGTGGTGCTTGGCACATTGCAGTGCTCACTCAGCAAATGGTAATAACTCCTAATTTGCCATCCCCTGGTGTGTGGTGAACTCTAAGAAATCTGCAGTAAGCTTGAGAAAGCTTTCCATTAGAAGTGCCTGGCACTTAGATGGTAGACTTTACTTCTAGGGCTTGCTGCATTAGTAGGACTGGAAATGGTGGTTTTATGTCAGGAGTTACATAGAGCTGCTAGCTTTTCCATCACCTTCTACTTTCTAATTTGTCTCTGTCCTCACAACAGTCCTACCAATGAGTAAGACAAATACTTTGACTTAGCTTTTCATCTGTGAAGAAATAATGGCACAGAGAATAAATCTGTTCATATATTCAGCACATATTTATAGAGCAGCTCCTCTGGTGACTCAGCTGGTAGAGCATCTGCTTGCAATGTGGGAGACCTGGGTTCGATCCCTGGGTTGGAAAGATCTCCTGAAGAAGGGAACGGCTACCCACTCCAGTATTCCCGCCTGGAGAATTCCATGGACTATACAGTCCATGGGGTCACAAAGAGTCGGACACGACTGAGCGGCTTTCACTTTCACTACCATGTACCTGACCTTTCTAAGGCCTGGGGACATGACAGTGAACAAAAATCTCTGCCCTCATGGACCATGTGTTCTGATGGCGGATAAAGGCAATAGGGTAAATAAAATCTAATATCCTAGATAGAGCTGAGTTCTGACGGAAAAGAAATAAGTCAGAGGAGAAATGGGTGCAATTTTAAATCAGGTGGCCGGGAAAGGCCTCAGTGAGCATAAGGCATCTTAACAAAGACCTGAAGAGAGGGAAAACGTGACCCATGAGAGTAGATCTCAGGGGAGAGGGAACAGCAAGTGTAGAGACCCTGAGGTGGGAGCATGCCTGGCAGTTCAACTGCAAGTACAACTTGAGTGAGAAAGGGGACCAGGGAGAAGGTGGTAGGTGATGGAGTCTGAGCAGTCAGTTGGGAGGAGGCGGGGATGGAGACTCAGATCACATGGGGCCCTGTAGCCCAGGCAGGACTGACTTTTAGCCTTTTACTCAGGACCAGTAGGATCTCCAGAGGCATGTTTTCCTGCTTGTTCTCTGTCCCATTCAGTCTGATTCATAAACCCTGGGTGCAGCAGGCAGAACCTTTGGCCCAAACCCAAATGGAAGATGTTCTCCAAGTGGGAAGGCCCAAGGGGAACCAGAACTTTGCACCATTTGTCTTCATTGTGTTCCTGGTACCCCGTGCAATGGCAGCAGCAGTCGTGCCGCTGGATCACAAATGGAGGGTGTGGAGTCCCAAACCCCTGACCTTTCCTCTTTCCCACTTGACTGGGGCCTTCCTGGGCCTGGGAAAGTGCCCTTAGGCCAGAAGGCTTGGATGGACTGACCAGAGGAACAGAGACAGCTGGACACTTCTTCCAGGCTCCGGGAGTTTGCCTCCACCAGTTTCACCTGGTTTCTCTTCCAAGGAAATAGAGCGAGTGGGGGTTTCAGACCAGTCTTCTTCCTCCACCCCGCCAGTATGCAAAGCAACCCAGGGCCTTCTTCCCAGAGCTGCCAGGATAAGCCCCACAAATAGGTCAGAGCCAGGACCAGGAGGAAAAAGAAAAGGAGTTAGGAGCATGTGCATCTGACTGTACAGTGAACACATTCCAGAGCTAAGTCAAAACACCTGTGATCTCTCTACATCCCCTCTGTTAACGTGAGAACTCTAGAGCTGGGACTACAGAACCCCTGTTTTTAGAGAGGCATCTCCCTCCTTAAAAAGGAAGCCACTCCCCAGTGGCTCAGTGATAAAGAATCCACCTGCCAATGCAGGAGATGCAGGTTCGATCCCTGGGTTGGGAAGATCCCCTGGAGAAGGGAATGGCAACCCATTCCCATAATCTTGCCTGGGAGATCCCATGGGCAGAGGAACCTGGTGGGCTACAGTCCACAGGGTCGCACAAATCAGACACAACTTAACAACTAAACAACAATTCCTTCTTAGGCCATTAGGCCCCCATTTAGGGCAGTGGCATGGGGAAATTGCTTAGCTGAGAATATCTGATTTTCTTAGGGAAGTGTACAGTGAAGACAATACAAACACTGGGAAATACGATTGTGCTGTTCACCTTCAAAGACTATCCCATCTTGATTTTGAAATCCAGATGAGACAGTTTTTATTTATTCAAGTCGCTTGTGGTATCATCACTTAGGCTTTCTAGCAGGACTTCCAACTTTTCATCAAAGAGGAGTCTTTTTGTCATTCTTCGCCCTTGTGTGCAAAGCTGGAGTGGCCAAAGGACTTACCAAAACAAACTCTTCAACTTGCTTACGGCCCTTTTCTTCTGTGAATTCACCGTGGGTGATCCAGTCGATATTTCTGACGGGGTTTTCAGCTTCTGCAAACAGAGTATGAATGTATTAGTTACCTCCTAGTGGAGCACTACCTAACGAGACCATAGGCACCCAGACAGGTTTACTACCTTCTATAGACTTGATAGCAGCAGTGATGGCATCCTTGGCTAAAGTTAGAGCTATTTCTGTTATGTCTTGAGGGTCTTTGGCCATTGCCTGGCTTGTGGAACCTTTATCCTCATTTGCTTCCTTCTCAAACTTGACTTTTTTGGTCACATTCATCTTCTTTTCACTGGAAAAAGAAACTCAAGAAGTTACTTTGTGTGTGTGTGTGTGTGTGTGTGTGTGTGTGCGTGAGTGTGTGTGTGCGCATGTGCACATGCCTATATAAACTCATCTTAAGTACAGACTATCTATTGAAGAATCACAAGACACAGGAAACAATTGTTGCCTCTAGGGAGGGTATTAGGTGTTAGGGTAGGAGGGGTCTCGCTGTTTACCTTCTGTGCCTGGATGCTGAGATCCACTATTCCTGAAAACCAAGGATTTTCTGATTCTCATAACCATGAAGACTTAAGTCAAGGAAGGTGTAGCCAAATGATTCCTAACTTCCTTGTAGTTCTAACAGTATTGATTTCTAGTTGAGTCTTTATTAGAACTTCAACCCCCAGGTTTCCCTGGTGGCTCAGTGGTAAAGAATCCGCCTGCCAATGCAGGAGATGCAGGTTCGATCCCTGATCTGGGACAATCCAACATGCTGCAGAGCAACTAAGCTCCTGTGCCACAACTATCGAGCCTGTGACCTAGAGCCCAGGAGCCACAACTACTGAGCCCATGTGCTGCAACTACCGAAGGCCCTAGAGCCTGTGCTCTGCAACAAGAGAAGCTACCACAGTGAGAAGCCCGTGCAGTACAACAAAGAAGAGCCCCCACTTGTAGCAACTAGAGAAAGCCTGTGCAGCAAGGAAGACCCAGCACAGCCAAAAATAAATAAAATTATAAAACAACAACAACTTCAAACCCTGCTTTAGGCTACTGAGGGCATGTGGCTCTTTGAAGATAAAGTGAATTAAAAAGATTAGAGGCAGTACAGTAGAGGAGGGGTTTGCTTTTCAGTTTTGTTCCTCTTGGATTTTCCAGATATGCAATTATCTGTCAGAAACTATCTTTTCTTTTGCCATCTCTTTCCCTGCAATATATAAGTGTTAGCTTTGGGTAACGCTTCCAGAAAAATGGAAAGGAAACGAGACAGTGGCTTCTTTTGCTTCAGGCTTCAAGGGGTGTGCTTTTTGGTGTGGCACCAGTAAGTATGATGCTGGCTCAGAGCTTGAAATTTGTTAAGAAAATATTTGTCTGCTCCTATTTTAGTAAGATGTTTGTGTGTGTTAGTCACTCAGTCGTGTCTGACTCTTTGAGACCCCATGGACTGTAGCCCACCAGGCTCCTCTGTCCATGGAATTCTCCAGGCAAGAATACTGGAGTGGGTTGCCATTCCCTTCTCCATGGGATCTTCCTGACCCAGGGATCGAAGCCACGTCTCATGCATTGTAGACAAATTCTTCACCGTCTGAGCCACCAGGGAAGTCCAAGATGTTTGTAAGAGATAATTAAATTTTTCCAAGTGTGTTTAACACTTGTCCAGATTGTGGAAATTAGTTATCAGGACTTTACAGTCACAGAGCTAGAAGTCTTTGCACATTTTCCATTTTTCCCCTTGAGTCTTGGAGTCTTTCTTTCCCTGCTGTGCTGAAGTCTCCTCACTGAGGTGCACTCACTTCTAGCGTAGCTATAAACCCCCTGCAGGCAATCTCTGCTTGGCCAGTGCTGCCTGAAAGTGGCTCTCTCGCTCCTAAGGGAGCTATTTATTTCTCTATAAATAGCAACTCCCAATTTGGGGGGTTTAATGTGCCTCATTCCATTTGGCTCTCAGCACGGCTGTGAGATCATGGCTGGACATCTATCTTGTGCCTTCCAGGCCCACTTTCCCCACCTCCCCTGCTCTCCAGCCAGGAACACTGACCTGCTGGGACTGTAACAGTGGGCTGTCCCATGCCCTCTGGCTTCCAGGAGGTGCCACACAGTGGGGAGATCAGGCTGAAAGGAGAGTGAGCTCCAGGCAGGTATTTCCCCCGGGGCTCTCCGCCTCCCGGGTCACCCCTGACTGGCTGTCTGAGGAGGTGGCCACCAGTCCCAGGGCAGCTCGCTCACTTCTCAGTCTGGTGAGAGTAACCATCCTCTCCCCTCAACGTCATGGCCCCACTGTTAGCAGCCCCAAGGAGCCGTCCTCACCCTCCTTTCCCTACCCTCTGCCCATACCTTTGTAAATATTCCCTTTACTTAACCCTTCTCTCTGACTTTCTGTGTGCCAGCAGTTTCCCCACTGGGGCCCTGAGTCATAAAAAGAGGGACTCTATAGTTACCACATGAACCAGGAAGCCAACCTCACATCAGGCCATCCAGCTCCACAGTCCGCCTCTCCTCCACCCTGCCCTCCTCCCTCCCCTCGACGCTTCACAATGAGTGATGACCTCATCGCTGTGAGCCTCTTTCAAGAAGGTCATCCTTTGTTCCCTTTCTGGACATCATCACTGGTCCCAGGCTGTGGTGGGTGCTGTACTAGGCAATCCAGCTCCCCTGGCTGCAGTGGAGGGGTGGACAGGGTCATCCTTTGGGGGAAAATGGAATCTTCCCAGGCAGCCCATCCCAGAGTGAGGAGGGACTCAAGGGTCGGGGTAAGGGTGTCTGGAGGCCCTTAGCCCTCGAGAACTGGCTCTCCCACCCCGAGGCCCATGCCAGTTTGGCCAAAGCAGTTTGTCATAAACCCCATCCAGCAACATGATCCTTCAGAAAACGGCCCATTTGGTTACTTGGTCATTCGGTGACTTGACTTTCAGTAAATTGCCTCTTGATGAATTGACTGGAAGCCAAATCTGTGCCCTTCAAACCCAGCAAATTAGTTGGGGCCTTGTCTATAGAAGGACCCCAGGAGCCCTGTGCTCCAGTGGGGAACAGGCCTCAGGAGGCAGTTCTCATCTTATCCTCACATGCCTGTGGACCACAGACCCAAAGCCTCCCTCCCACCGGCCTCACCTAGCTCTTTCTCCTCCTCCCCTTCCTAATGTGAGGCCAGAAGGCAGAATGGCTATGAAGGGCCGGGGTCAAGTTTGAGGTGTGAGTAACAAATGGGGAAGACAAGTTCAGGCCCCTTTTGCAGAGCCCTCCCATCCTTCATAACCCTCAATACCTCTGTGACCGGATCATTTTATCCTGGATCCTCGTATGAAACAGCAGCGGTCTGGGAAGCCACAGAAAGAGTCGCTGGGCAGCTTTTCCCCTGGCTTCCCGGCTGGAATGTTTACACCTGCTACCAGGGCAACACCAATTTCAGCCAATAGGAACCAAAGCTCAAATGATTGACTTCTTCTGTTAGTGAGAGGGCGGCTAGTAGGGTCACAGCAGCAGTCTGAGCTGTGGATCAGGACTAGGCTGTCCTGTCCACGCTAGCTTCCCCCCAGCAGGTGGACTTGCAGGGCTGCACAGGAGTAGTGAGCCTCGCAGCTGTTATATACTGGGAGTCCTTATTGTGTGCCAGTCACTGGGAAGTGCTACATCACAATAGCCCCAAGAAGTAGGTGTTGGTGTTTTCATAACAGTTGAGCAGGGGCACAGAGTGTATTACATAAGTTGGCTAAAACTCAAACCCAGAGCTGTCTACCTTCATTGACTGAGCTTTCACTTATTTATTCCCACCTTCTGAGGTTAGGATCTCCCTTGTGTGCCTGATTATTTTCAAAGATGTCTTTTATGAATCTAGGATGAGCTTATATTGTAATGGTTATCAGCACATACCCAGGAACAATTTACTTAACATTTCTTAGTTTGTCTATAAAATGGGGATGACAGTGCCTGCAGAATCCTCTTAATGAGGATCAAATCACAGTTTTACAGAAAAGGCTGAGAACAGTGCTTGGTACATCAGAGCCAAGGCAGGAGGAGGGCTCGTGTGGACACTGCCATTGGGGAGCACAGAGGCTCCTGAGCTATGAAAACGCTGGATGATGAGGACCTGCCTGGCTTCTGTTTGTTGATCTGACTCCCATACAGCCCATCAGACCAACTGCCATGAACCTTCTAGTGCCTCAGCAGGCCCTGATCCACAGCCCTGCCCTCCTCCTGGGTTCCCTGGGAGAAAGAGGGAGAACTGGAAACACTGGGCGGGGTCGCAGCTGCACTCCAAAAGGACAGAGCTCCAGCCGCCTGTATGCGGCAGAGGCGGCAAGACCTAAGAAGCCCTGGGACCACTGGTGCGAGGCCCAGGGTGAGCATGGAAGGGTGGGCAGTGGGATTCTTAACTGCCCAGAGGAGACATGCAATCCACCAATGAGACGCTCTTAGAAGGTAAAATGTTCTTAAGGGGGAGCCCGGAAAGATTTCCCAGCTGATTAGAAAGGCTCCTCTTTGAAGCAGAAGCTTCAAGTGGGTGGCCAGAACGTCACCGTTTACCCCCAGCCAAGCCCCTCACTGAAGCGACAAATTCTGGCCTCTGGGCCTAAGAGATTGAGAGACCTTTTGAGCCCTCATCAGCAATGAGGACAGGGACTTCCAAACCATGCCCTCCTCGGATGCCTCCTCCCCAGGCGGCACCGCAGAAGTGTTGAGAGGGTGGGGGTGGGGGTTGGAAGTGGGGGCGCAGACGGGAGAGAAGCAGGTGGGGCAGGAGGAGAAGGGGCAGGAGATAAGCCTCTGGCAGCGCCCCTCTCACACACCCCCGTCCCCAAGCTCTTGCCCTGGAGGGGGGGCCGGGCCCGGGGAGAGGGGCCTTGGACACGGGGTCACACGGGGTCAGAAACGCGCCGTCTCTGGCTTCGTCCCTTGCTCCAGCCAGGGGAGGGAGAAGGGGCGGGGCCTCGCTTGCCCCGCGTGTGGAAAGTGGAGTGCATTGGTACCCAGGATGCGGTGCTCAGTAGGGGGTGTTGTTTGGTCGCTGTCAGCTTCTTCCTGACTTGAGGACAGTTAGGGGAGGAATAAGTTGGGGAGGGGGGCGGAAGCGGGCAGGGGGTCCCGCAGGGGCAGTAGACATCAGTACAGGAGAAAGGACAGCCACACCCTGGGCCTTGGTTTTTCTTCCTTCCCACCTGTATCCTGTTGAGGCTTGTCCCAGGCCACAGGTGCGAGGCCTTGCAACAAGGCCACAGAATCGAAGCCCAGAACCAAGGACACCTCCCAAGCTGACTGAGCCCCTTCGTAATGGTTGCCAAAAGCCCCCTTGATCCTCACTAACAAGTTCCTGACTCCCAATTAGGCCAAGGTGCCCACTCCACTAAACACCCCATAGCGCCCCAACCCATCACCTATTGCCAGCCTTCCAGCAAGAATTTTGTCTTGAGGCTATAAAAATTGGCTATTAACTCACGAAAACTGTCAGCTTTCTCTCCTCTGTCAGGAGGTCGTCCCACTGCATTCACAGTACCCACATTATCTCTGCTCTTTGTTCTCAGTAAAAACTCACTCCCTTCTGAAATGTCCTGTGTCTGGAAATTCTTTTCCAACCCGCGATCAGACAGCCTCAACATAGCCCTTCGTTCCCTCTAAGCTCCTGCCCTCACCTCTCCTGGTACCTTCAGCCTATCACCCCCTTCCCTTGTTTATCTTCTTACTCCCCCAACCCCGGCCGATGCCCCACAAGGCTGTTCTCAGAGATGAAGCTCATGCTATATGCTGACGATCCCCTGGCAAGTGATCCCAGTCAGCTAGCACGGGTCTTCTGAGGACTGCAAGGCCCTGAGGTGAAGTAAAGCTGAAACAAGTTTCCCACCCTCAGTGCACCTACAGTCTAGTTGGGAGGATAAACTGCGCTCACCTGACAAGAGAAGCAGTGAGTCAAATGTAGCAAGGCACCATGGGTTTGGGCAGCTTCTCAGCAAGTGTGGCTGATGACTTCACTTCCACCGTAAAAGGCCTGACTAGACTGTCCCCAGAAGGGAGAGGAGGTGACAGGAGCCCAGGGCCTTTCCTAAATGGAGGGCTGTTCTTCATCCATAAAGGCCACACACCCTGCGTACTGTGTCTGTCAGCCCCAGGTGGGCAGACCCCTGAGAGCTGTGATGTCACAAAGACCTCTTGCAATATTCCAGCGGTCCTTGAGCATGCAGGTCTGCCATTGGGGGAGTGCCTCATTGAACAGCTTCCTGCTCAGAACACAAGTCCTATGGCAGAACTGTTCCCAGATGGCTGGCCTTTTGATGGGGATGCCTAGATGGTCATTCCCACATTGGGCAGCCCTTAACAGACACTGGATGAGAACTCCAGAGTTGCCCTAGAGACCTGACCCAGCTTGACCCAAAGACTAGGCTCTTAAACTTAAGAGATGGGAGTGGGCTTCTGGGGGCCTGCACTGTTTTCTGGCCTCTAGAAACAAAGAGTATTAAGCCTAAAAGGAAAACAATCTGTCTGCTAAGTGAAACAGACATTCCCCAGCCCTGTGGTAGGTGGCACATAGGGGTACAGGCAGGTATGCCAAAGAAAATCTTAAACACACAGGGAAGATTCTTGTTTTCTTGGGGGCAAGTGACACTCCGTGTTTCCATTGTCTTCCCTTTTCTCCTACTGCCTTCAGCATTACAGTTCTTTGGTGTCATAACTGAAATTGCATAGTTGTTGAACTTACCTGGTGGCGCAATGGATAAGAATCCCCCTGCTAATGCAGGGGACATGGGTTTGATTCCTGGTCCAGGAAGATTCCACAGGCTACGGAGCAACTAAGCCTGCAAGCCACCACTACTGAGCCTTCATGCTGCAACTACTGAAGCCCGTGTGCCCCAGAGCCTATGCTCTACAACAAGAGAAGCCACTGCAATGAAAGCTTGTGCACTTCAACTAGACAGTAGCCCCTGCTTGCCACAACGAAGACCCATTTAAGCCAAAAATTAAAAAGTTAAAAAAAGAAATTGCATACTTGTTTGTAAATTTTATTTCCCGACCACCCTCTAACCCATATAATTGATTTCTCCAAGTTTTCTGGAATTGAGGAAGACACCTGCTACGAAACAAAACAACAGATGAAACAAAATGTCTGCAAACAAATAAAGCAGTATTTACATGGGTTAACACAAGTCAGATCTGCTAGGCCATTTTCTCAGTGATGCCCTGAAAAGAACAATTAGATCTTTAGTCCTCAGTCAAGATTTGTGGAAATCCCCAAACTGGTGATTTGGCTCTTTATTGCCAAAGAGACTTTGGGGGTGGCCAGAAGCATCAGACACAGAGGACACACAAATATACCAAAGAAACCTTTAACGATGAAAGATTATGCAAACATAGCCTTGGATTGATTTTTCCCAGAAATGTCCTCATCTTTTCTTTTCTCAACCGTGCACCAAACTGTGAAGGTCCTAAGAACATTCTCCTCCCCAGCTCAGACTCTACTCCAGCTCCATCTGGGAAGCATAAGAAGAGCATATCCCAAAAAAAGCATTCCTGAGTATGCCAACCTCAGAGGTGAGCTATTTGGTCAGGAGTATGTGGATGTGGCGGGGGGAGGAAGGCAGCATTATACCAGCACACAGAGACTCAAATCAAGAAGTTGAATGCTAGTGTCTTTCAAAGTGAAAGTCACTCAATCATGATCAATTCTTTGCGACCCCATGGACTACACAGTCCATGGAATTCTCCAGGCCAGAATACTGGAGTGGGTAGCCATTCCCTTCTCCAGGGGATCTTCCCAACCCAGGGATCGAACCCAGGTCTCCCACCTTGCAAGCGAATGCTTTACCAGCTTAGCCACCAGGGAAGTCAATGTCTTTAGACACACAAAATCTGCATCAACACACTTGGGAAAGAAAAACCTCTATAATCGTTCCATATGTCTTGTGTGTCACAAAAGTGTGAAAGTACAAAAGTGTAGTAGAATAATTTTGAGTTCTCAGGTCACAAAAGCATCAGAATGATGTGAAATCTTGAAAACCAAGTGATGTTTAAGTCTCCCCCTCACCCCGAAGTTTCCTGCTGAGGACGACCAGCTTCAGTCCCATCCAGTCACCACCTTCCCCTGAAACAGAGCAGGCAGCATCTACCTTGAGGGGTAAACCAGGACCTGGGTTCACACAATGGCAGGAAAATTGCATCTTTCTCTCTTTCAGAACACAACTTCAGAGCAATTCGTGTCCTTATCAAGGTTAGTACCATCTTTGCTGCAGTGTTCTGTGAACCCCCAGACTGTAATCACTGGTTCCAAGAGAGAAGCCAAGACTGCTGCCACTGCCTACTCCTGGTTACACACTGGGTCTGAGGGTCCTCCCGACACCACATTTGGGTGACTTTCGGGGAGCTGGGGGCAGACTAGACAGCTTCCACAGGCACAAGGCCATCCAGTTACAAACTACTCCACAGACACGATGTCCTGATAGCCAGAGATACCCAGGGATGGGTGCAGAGCGCCGACCATCCTCCCTTAAAAGATAGGAGATCTGAGGCTCAGAGTAGTGAAGTGACTTGCCTGAGGTCACACAGCTGACAGGGGGCAGAGCCTCCTGATGTGCTGGTACCCTCCGTGTTCCCAGTCTCCACAGTCTTTCGGAAAAGAAACGGTTTGTTCTTTGCCCTTCTCCACCTGAGATGTGTCACTCGTGGTGAGCTGGGATACACCTGTGGGAAAACAAAAGTCTCCGAGGATGGGATACAGTTCAGGTTTACAGATGAGCGGAGGGAGAACCCGGGCTTCTCAAGTGATGCTAGTGGTCAAGAACCCACCTGCCAATGCAAGAGACGTAAAGAGACGCAGGTTCAATCCCTGGGTGGGGAAGATCCCCTGGAGGACGGTATGGCAACCCACTCCAGTATTCTTGCCTGGAGAATCCCATGGACGGAGGAGCCTGGTGGGTTACAGCCCCGGGCATTGCAGAGTGGGACACAACTGGAGCAACTTAGCATGCACACACGAGGGAGAATCTGGGATCCGAACTTGAATGAAAAAAGGACGAGGAACAGGAGGAAGAAGCCATGTTGCTTGATGGAGACCTGGCTGTTTTCAGGGTTTCTCAGTCTCAGCAGTGTTGATGTCATCATGGACTTCTAAAACCTCTCTGGGAGGGCCAGCCCCTGCGCTCAGGCTGTTGAGGAGCGTTGCCGGCCTCTGGCCACTAGATGGCAGTAGCATCTCCCCAGACTCCCCGGAAGATGGTGAGCCCGTCTCCAAACTTTTGTCCACTGTCTTTTTTTCCCCACAAATATTTCACTTAAGTGTTTCCCAAACAAAGGGTAGAGCCATCGTCTTCCCCTCCCTTCTGAAAGCGTATGGCTTCCTCTAACCTTTTTCAAAGTCTTTTCCTAGTGACAATTTCATTTGACCCTAGAAATAATGATGGCAGCCTGGTAAATATAATTTCAAAGAACCATTCTTCCAAACAAGTGACAGAGGTAAAATATGTGTCAAGTGTTACCATCACAGAAGACAGAAGAACATGTGTTTATTTTTCTACGTGCACAGAAACCCTTCAGGGTAGTGTGACAGTGGGGTAGGTGATGGGCAGGGAACTGGAACAAAGTCTTTTCACTGAATAACTTCTATTGTTGGATTTTTGAGCTATGTATGGTATCTATTTTAAAAATTAAAGATAAAGAATAAAACCATTTGTATAAAATCAGCTACAAGGATGCCTTGTACAGGACAAGGAATATAGCCCATATTTTATAACTATAAATTGAGTATAACCTTTAAAAATTGTGAATCACTTTGTGTATACATGAAACATATCATATTGTACATCAACTGTACTTCAATCAAAAAGGTAATAAAACCAAATGAATGGCATCGTCAACCAAACGTCCTTTCAACTGGCCTTAAAAGCAGGTGAGTAGTGAATCTGAGGTCAGTAGCCAGATCACATCTGTCAGAGCTGCTGTAAGAAAACCCTTCTGGCTAACTGCACTTTCACAAAATCAAGAGAAACACGGGCTGCTCCCTTCGAAGCAATGGCACCCCACTCCAGTACTCTTGCCTGGAAAATCCCATGGACGGAGGAGCCTGGTAGGCTGCAGTCCTTGGGGTCGCTAAGAGTCAGGCACGACTGAGCAACTTCACTTTCACTTTTCACTTTCATGCACTGGAGAAGGAAATGGCAACCCACTCCAGTGTTCTTGCCTGGAGAATTCCAGGGACGGGGGAGCCCGGTGGGCTGCTGTCTATGGGGTCAAACAGAGTCGGACACGACTGAAGCGACTTAGCAGCAGCAGCAGCCATTACCTTCTCCAGGGGATCTTCCTGACCTGGGGATTGAACCTGCATCTCCTGCATTGGCAGGTGGATTCTTTACCACCTGGGAAGCACCGGATAAAAGATGGAGAAGAAAGGTAACTTAATTTTCTCACCTAGAGGTTCCCTGGTCACCTGGGGTGTTGATCTATACACACGGATTATCACCTTCTTCACAGTAGTTACACCTTTTCAGATCTTAATATTATCTGGTTACCTTTAGCACTGGACATGCAATTCTTTATTTCAAATACATTCATTTTAATAAACATAATCATTGTTGCTGCTCTACATAATAAGCTAAAATAAGAATCAACACTTAAGTGACTACCATATGAGGATACAGGGTGCACGGACGATGAAGGTGCAGTCTGGAATTTTAAGCATATAGGGATTCACCCAGAAAAGGAAAGAGGAAAAAAGTACTACTTTTTCTGTATTCTTCTATCAATCTCCGAAGAAACACTGTTTTCCAATATTTTAGTATCTACTACAAGAGTAGGAACTACCTTTGTGACACATAATGCGCTGGGCAGTTATTGGTGCTTGGTGTATATTACAGCTATAATTTTACAAGCCTCGGTTGCCTTCTAGTTTTTTTTAAGTGATAATGCTATATCGGGTAGATGTCTTGATCTTGGGTAGTACTATTTTAAAAAGTAAAGAAAACCTCTGATTTTTTATTTTTATTATACACTACAAAATACAATGCATGCTACACAATATGCCGCATAATCTACTAGCAGGGATAGAAGAGCATGACTGAGTTGTTCTTCATCAACCAGGAAAACGTTTCCTTAATCAATGTTCTCCAAACCCTGAAAAACAGTTTAAAAAGGAAAATGAGAGAATTCTGTTCCTCTCAAAGATGTACAATGACTCCCAGAACCTGTAATGATTCCTAGTTTTCATTTTCTGACAGTAACAAATATATCACTTTAAACTGTTTTATAAAACAACAGCCAACATCAGGAAGAGATGATTAGCCTTATTCTACTTTTTTACAAATGAAAAAAATAAAAAAAAAAAAAAAACAACGGAGGCTCAGCCAGGTTAAAAGTCCCTTGCTTAAGTCAGTCAGGAAGTAGTAGAGTCAAGTTCAGGGACCACTCACCCCCTCTAGAACTTTTGCCCTGTAAGCATGACACTGTTTGGAAGACCATTCTATAACACTCAGTTCACAACCAAATGCTTCAGAAACTATACAGTAAAAGTGTCATCAGTGATGGCATTTCTTCCAGGTTGTTAAAATAACACAATCCAGGTATTCTGTTTCTATTACAGGAATAATCTTTTTAAAGAATGAGGACAAACTCCTACAACATATAAGAACATACTATTAGGCCGAACCATATGAAAATGCTACTGCTTGACCATTTTTGACCCCCACAAAAAAAAAAATCATTTCGTGATTCAATCAAATACAAATTATAGTAACTCTTTAATGTACTGGTGCATGAATTGGCAAACCAATGGAGTATAGAAGAGTACATTAGTGAAACAGGCCCATGTATATATGGATATTTAGTTTACTAGAATGGTATCTGAAACAAACAAAAAAATGGACTGTTCTATAAGATAATTCTGACAACTGGCTGTTTCTTGGAATAAACTAAAGTTAAATCCTTGCTTCACATTATACCCCCAAATGACCTGTAGACAGGTCAGAGTACTAACTGTAAAAAAGGGGAAAGGATTGTTAATTGTATTTGGAGAAACTGTAGAAATATTTTTTAGAATCTTGGATACGAAAGTCCTTTGTATCAATGTAAACTATGATAAACAGAACATCCATATTAAAAATCTATCTGATGAAAGCCAGGATAAAGTAAAAAAGACAGCAGACAGAAAAATATTTGCCGCATATAAAAGAGACAAAAGATTAACATCTGTAATGTATAATAAGAACCTCTATAAATCAAAAAGAAAAAAGACAACAGAACAAGAAAGGATATAAGCAGACAATGCAGAGAATAAGATGATCATTAGTATGTAAAAGGTGCTACTTTAATTTGCATTTTCCCAGTCTGCTGTAAGCCCTTTGGCAAAGCGTTAACCAGAATGCATCTCAACCCTGACAGGTGGGCTAGCATCAGAGCCATCTTACCTTTGACACATAGTAACGGTTTACTCCAGAGACACGCCTATCTCTTTCCATCATATACCACTGATATGAATAATGGGCAATCCTTTTTTCCTACAATGAAAGGAAATCATTATTGCAGTTTATAAAGGTGAGTGGGCCAATAGAAAGATATTAGAACTTTAATTAATAAGTGACATTCCAGAAAAATGGAATCATCACTCATATAAAAACCAAATTAAGACAGAATCTTAAATAAAATCGGACCACTAAACTTTAAAATTAAGACAGTAACCATGACTTCTTACACATTCTGTTTTAACCAGCATCATTTTTTTTCTTTCCTTTTTTTTTTTTTTAAGTCATGACTACTTGTTCCTTTTGGGGACGCTGGGATGAAAGAACAGCGGTAGGTCACAAGTGAAAGACGATCACAAAACCAGAAACCAAATACATTGATACTTCAGAGTTAACGTAAAGAACTAGTTAGAAAAATCACAATCCTAAAGTGAAAATCAGGAGTTTGAGCTAAATTCCTAAAGGCTTGCAAGAGAAAGTGGGGGGTAAAAAAAAAAATGTCAAGGTAAAAAAACCTAATTAAGGGGAATTCCCTGGCCGTCCAGTGATTAGGACTCAGCGCTTTCACAGCCAGTTGCCCGGGTTCAATCCCTGGTCGAGGAACTGAGATTTCGAAAACAGCCTGTCAAGCCCCCCGCCCCCCCCAAAAAAAAACTAATTAAATCAAGTTTAGGAAAAAGTGAAAAACGAGAAGCTACCGAGATATGGATGCGAAAAATTAAAATCAAAATCCAGCCAGAAAGGAGACTTGGGGTGGAGGCAAGACTAATTGACGCCTCTCTCCTCTGCCTAGGTAGGGCTTCACTGGTGGTTCAGACGGTAAAGACTCTGCCTGCAATTCAGGAGACCCCGGTTCGATCCCTAGGCCGGGAAGATCCCCTGGAGAAGGCAATGATAACCCACTCCAGTATTCTTGCCTGGAGAATTCTATGGACAGTGGAGCCTGGCGGGCTACAGTCCATGGGACTGCAAAGAGTCGGGCACGACTGAGCGACTAATACTTTCCATTTTCTTTCTCCTCTGCCTAAGAATTTGGACTTGACCTCTTTTAATCTCCTACCTTTCCAGCCCCCAGTCTCTACTCCACCCTCCAGCCCTGGCTTCACCCAGTAATCTTACTAAATCCTTACTAAAGTGGAACACGGTTCCGGACGGGTTTCGTTCCGCAAGTCTACGTTTTTAGGCAAAAAAAAAAAAAAAAAAAAAAACTGGCGAGAACGGATCTCAGTATTCCCCATCTCGGAGAGAGCCTCCGGGTCCTAAGGGCCTCCCGACGCCCCCATCCGTTACGTAACGGCAGCGCTGGAATCAGCCGCCGGGCCGGAGAAGCCGCCTTACCTTGCCCCCGTTACTGAACCTGTGGATGCGCGCGGTGGCCATTCCCGGGATGAACAAGCACACGCCCATGACAGCGATCCCGGGGAGAACCTCGAACCACATCGCGACGCCGTTCCCGAGGCCAAACACTCCCTTCCAGGTCCCTTAAAGGTGACCCGGCTTCGAGCTCTTCCGGGTAAGCTCCGCGGCTGCGCGCGAGTGGGGCCGCAGTCACGTAAGCGCCAGAGGAAGCGACGGGGCGCGGCAGGGCTCAAGAGGAGCGCGCGCCCGCGCTCTCGCACACTGCCTGCTCTCGCACACTCCCTACTCCCGCAGTCCTCTTTCTGCAGCAGATTTTGCGTCAACTCGCCGCCGTGCGCCCGACGTGCAGTAACGCCAGCCAGCCCCGCGCCAGCCAGCAGATCATCGCCGTTTCGGACCTCAAGACTCTAAAAATGGCAGAGCAACTTTCCCCAGGAAAGACGACAGACCAGGTGTGCACCTTTCTTTTCAAAAAGCCTGGGCGAAAAGTGGCTGCAGGCCGCAGAAAGCGCCCGATCTGCAACCAGGAGTCCGGAGACAGCAGCAGCAGCAGTGACGAAGGGAACACTGTGGTTCGCCCGGAAAAGAAGCGAGCGGTCCACAATCCGATGATCCAGAAGACCCGTGGCAGTGGTAAACAGAAGGTGGCATACGGCGACCTGAGCAGCGAGGAGGAGGAGGAAAACAAACCCGAGAGTCTCGGCGTGGTCTATAAGTCCACTCGCTCGGCGAAGCCCGTGGGGCCGGAAGATATGGGGGCGACTGCTGTCTACGAGCTAGACACAGAGAAGGAGCGTGACGCACAAGCCATCTTTGAGCGCAGCCAGAAGATCCAGGAGGAGCTGAGGGGCAAGGAAGATGACAAGATCTATCGGGGAATCAATAATTATCAGAAATACATGAAACCCAAGGATACGTCTATGGGCAATGCTTCCTCCGGAATGGTGAGGAAGGGCCCCATCCGAGCTCCCGAGCATCTGCGGGCCACCGTGCGCTGGGATTACCAGCCCGACATTTGTAAAGACTACAAGGAGACGGGCTTTTGTGGCTTCGGAGACAGCTGTAAATTCCTCCATGACCGTTCAGATTACAAGCACGGGTGGCAGATCGAACGCGAGCTTGATGAGGGTCGCTATGGCGTCTATGAGGACGAAAACTATGAAGTGGGAAGCGATGAGGAGGAAATACCATTCAAGTGTTTCATCTGTCGCCAGACCTTCCAAAACCCAGTTGTCACCAAGTGCAGGCATTATTTCTGCGAGAGCTGCGCGCTGCAGCATTTCCGCACCACCCCGCGCTGCTATGTCTGTGACCAGCAGACCAATGGCGTCTTCAATCCAGCGAAAGAATTGATTGCTAAACTGGAGAAGCACCGAGCTGCAGAAGAGGGTGGTGCTTCCGATTTCCCAGAAGACCCCGATGAGGATCCAGTTCCCATTACTTAAATTTCCCCATTATTCTCAAATCTCAAAATAAACGTTTTGTTGTTTTGGAAATCTTAACTCGTGTCCTTCCTTTCTAGGGAAAGTGAGTGAAAGGAAAAGGTGGGTGGTGAAGTGGGGTCCTGGATGGATGGCTTGCAAAAGCATCAAGGTAGGTAAAATCTGGAGTTTTACCTGGCATAAATGCTGCCTGTGTGTAACAGTTACTTTTCATAACCCTTTTACATAAATTTGGGGGATGGGAGAAGTTCAACAAAAGAGCTAGAATTTGCTTGAAGTGACCAAAGCTGTGATTAAAAACAAGAACTGAACCTATTTATTATATCACAATTATGAATCACTTAATAATTTACAAAAGTATTTTCATGCATGATCTTTTGGGAGCCTGTAGTACTTCAAAATACACCCCAGCCAAGGTGTGTGTCAGGGGTTGGGGGAGCAGTGAGAGTGGGAGAATTAGGATGGGGGACCTGTAGCTAGACCTGCAACCTGTGTGTATGGGGAATGTTCCTTGCTCTCCTTGAAGCATAGGTAACTCCTTCCATGGATGATTGAAATGGTCTATGCTCCGGGGTCCAATATGATAGCCACTAGCTTCATGTGGCTGTTGGAACATTTGAAATGTAGCTGGTAGTGACCCTATGCAGTTCTGGACTGAACTTGTGAACCTGCAGAAGGCAAAAGCCTAACATTTTATAATCCAGTGTCTGAAACTATTTTCATAGAGCTGATCATGCCCTATTAATCTATGTACCTGTTTTCCCAACTAGCCTGTGAATTTCTCAGTGACCAGGCCAGTGCTTGGCATATAATAAGCACTTAATAAATAAACTCAGAGAGGTCTGAAAAAGGAGATCAGGGCCAAAGCCTTGAACCCAAGCCGAGGAGCTTTGACTATATTCTGTAGGTAAAGAGATTTGGGGAGGGGAACACAATCAAACTTTTTTTAATGTTACTATGGTTACAGTCTATCAGACTGCAGCAAGATGGAAGGCAGAGAGGCCAGTTAGGACAAATGACTAGTAAATTTTTACTGATCTAACTAGAATTTGGGCTGATCCCAGGGAAAAGATATAAGAATAAATTGTGGGTTAGAATTTTTATATTCATATACATTAATCTATTTAAAGATATTCTTTGAGGAGCCACTCTTGTAAGGCACTGTGCCTAGCATACGGGATGTTAGCAAAGAAGATAGACATAGCCCCTGACCTCATGGAGCTGGACATCACACAGTGCAGGTTTGATGAGTACAAAAACAAAAGTGCACTGGGCTGACCTCTCAGGATTAAGCCAATTCCAGCCCTTGAGAGAATTCAGAATCAAAGTCATTTCATACAATGTCATATATTCTTTAACAGAATGTTTTAAGTACAGTGGGGATACATGAGAAGCCTAGCGGGAAAAGGGATGGGGAATACATGTAAATCCATGGCTGATTCATGTCAATGTATGACAAAAACCACTACAATATTGTAAAGTAATTAGCCTCCAACTAATAAAAATAAATGGAAAAAAAAACAGAAAAAGAAAGAAAGTATGACACAGAAAACAACATTTAAGGGATGAGACAAAAAAAAAAAAAAAAACCAGGAGAACAGGAAAGAGAAAGTTGTAGAGGCAGTTGGAGAAAGAGAAATTTAGGTGGCGCTAGTGGTAAAGAAACTGCCTGCCAATGCAGAAGATGTAAAATGATGTAGGTTCGATCCCTTAGTCAGGAAGATCCTCTGGAGGAGGGCATGGCAACCCACTCCAGTATTCTTGCCTGGAGAATCCCTTGGACAGAGGAGCCTGGCGGGCTACAGTCCATAGCATCACAGAGAGTCAGACACAACTGAAGCAACTTAACAGACACACTGAGGTGGAAGGCAAAGGAAGACAGTGTTCTAAAAAGTGTTATGGGAAGAAACAGGACAACGAGTAGCAAAAAGCGTGGTATGCTCAAGGTTATTTTTCATGTTTACAAGGTTTATGATTAAAATTTTTAAAAGAACTATTTTTATTACTCTAATTAAATGGTGCAACTTCATTTCATAGGTGAAAACTAAATAGTTATTCTTACAAATTAGAAAAAAATTAAATACGGGGGTGGTTCCCTGGTGGCCTAGTGGGTAGGACTCTGGGCTTCCACTGCCATGGCCCGGGTTCAATTCATGGTCAAGGAACTGAGATTCCCACAAGCCCTGCGGCATGGCCAAAAATAAATAAATAAATATGGGGGGATAAAGAGCATGCCAGCCGAGATGAGTTGCAGCTGGACCCTAAAGGTGCTAACCTAGTCTGAGAGTTCAGAGGAGGCTCCCCTAGGAGATGACCCTCAACTGGAGACCTGTAAATGGGGGTTAGGAAGAGGATCCAAGTCAGAGGGTCAGTATATCCCAAGGACCTGAAGTGAGAGACTGGCTTCAGCTAAGAACTCCAAGCAGTCCAGGATACTAGAGGAAAAAGACAGGTGGCCAGGTAGTCAGGGCCAAAGATCAGCCACCTTGCTGTCATGTTAAGGACTCTGGACTTTATCAGAAAGGCAAAGGGATGCCATCAAAAGGTTTTAAGAAAGAAAGTGAGCTGATCAGATTTGAATTTTAAAAAGATAATTCTGCAGTGTGAGGAATGGACTGTCTTGGAGACAAGACAGATCAGACTGGAGGCTGGTACACCAGTTGACGTGATATCATGGCAGACTGGACTAGACTGGGGACTGTGGACATTCATTTAATAAATAGTGTTTTGTTTTGTTTTTTACCATTCTAAAGCCTTTATTAGCATCAGGTAGATCATTTCATTATAACTTCTTAACTTCAAGACAGCCATTGAAATAACTTGCTGGAGGTTACCTAAGGCCCATAGGAGCAAAATCTCAGTCTGGGATTGGGTAGATAAATACCAAAAGATTAATGTACCCCA